>NC_086447.1:895148276-895170776 GCF_028390025.1 Pseudophryne corroboree
GCAGGCATCTCTCGCAGCCCTGAACTCTGTATTCAGTGCTTTGAGACCAGAGCGACTAGAAGTTTTGCAGCAATCCCTAAAGCAACTGCAAAACCTTCTGACTAAAATCTTGCTTATTTTGCCAGAAGTCGTTGAGAGTACATCTATCTCTAAAGAGACTCTTGTTCACAGTATGGTGACAAGAGAATCCTCTGGTTTAATTGAAGAGAAAAAGTTTAAAAGTTTTCTGCGGCCCAGGCTCTCAGAAGAGGAGCGTCTGCGTCGCAGAAACTTAAACTTATGCCTATATTGTGGGGGTTTAGGCCATTATCTGCAGACCTGTGAGTTGCGCAAGCCAAAGTGTGGTGACGAGTCTTGCCCTCTGGCCAAGTTGAGTCATGATACAAGACCAACTCCTGTCTCTACTGTGGCAGAGGTACTTGTCACACAACCCACACAAAAAAGCTCTCTGTCCTATAATTGGGGTCCTTGGGCAAGGGAGCCCCATTATAGATTCAGGAATCAAGAGAGAATGTTTCTCTCCTCTCTTGAGGTTCCTGTGGAAGCGGAGTTGCAAGTCCCTGGAGTGGTGCCCGTAGCCCAGGGTCCTGGAGTGGTGCCCGTAGCCCAGGGTCCTGGAGTGGTGCCCGTAGCCCAGGGTCCTGGAGTGGTGCCCGTAGCCCAGGGTCCTGGAGTGGTGCCCGTAGCCCAGGGTCCTGGAGTGGTGCCCGTAGCCCAGGGTCCTGGAGTGGTGCCCGTAGCCCAGGGTCCTGGAGTGGTGCCCGTAGCCCAGGGTCCTGGAGTGGTGCCCGTAGCCCAGGGTCCTGGAGTGGTGCCCGTAGCCCAGGGTCCTGGAGCGGTGCCCGATGCCCAGAGTGCTGGAGCGGTACCCGATGCCCAGAGTGCTGGAGCGGTACCCGATGCCCAGAGTGCTGGAGCGGTACCCGATGCCCAGAGTGCTGGAGCGGTACCCGATGCCCAGAGTGCTGGAGCGGTACCCGATGCCCAGAGTGCTGGAGCGGTACCCGATGCCCAAGCTTATAGAGGGACATCAAATATTGTAGCTCAGGTTTCCATACCAGAAGGGGTCTCAGAAGCTGTTACCCCAGGTAGGGACTTGAGGAGCGCAACCTCAGAAAGGGTATCTAAAACCATAGTTCTTGAAGGGAACTCGAGAAGCAAAACCCCAGAAGGGATCTTTGAAGTAATATCCCCAAGTGGGGTCTCGAGAGACGCAGCCCCAAAGAAGGGTCTAGAAGTCGCTTCCCCAGGAAAGAACTTAAGAAGCATAGCATTAGTGGAGGATCTGAACGTTATTGCTTCAGCAAAAGTCCCGGAAGTCATAGTCCCGGGAGAACTTTCGATTATTATCGACTCAGAGAGGGAGGCCGATGGCCCGATCCCAGTCAGGGAGGCCAACGACCCGGTCCCAGTAAAAGAATCCGAGGTGCTGGCCCCAGCGGGGTTCCCGGAGGCCACTGCCCCAGCGGGGTTCCCGGAGGCCACTGCCCCAGCGGGGTTCCCGGAGGCCACAGCCCCAGCGGGGTTCCCGGAGGCCACTGCCCCAGCGGGGTTCCCGGAGGCCACTGCCCCAGCGGGGTTCCCGGAGGCCACTGCCCCGGGTGGGGTTCAGTAAGTCACTGCCCCGGGTGGGGTTCAGAAAGTCACTGCCCCGGGTGGGGTTCAGAAAGTCACTGCCCCGGGTGGGGTTCAGAAAGTCACTGCCCCGGGTGGGGTTCAGAAAGTCACTGCCCCGGGTGGGGTTCAGAAAGTCACTGCCCCGGGTGGGGTTCAGAAAGTCTCAGCCCCAGGTGGGGTTCAGAGAGTCTCAGCCCCGGGTGGGGTTCAGAGAGTCTCAGCCTCGAGTAAGGTCAATAGTGACCAGGTCCTAGCAAAGCACTCCAGTCAGTCAGATGAGAAGGAATCAGATCCTGACTCTGATATCTCAACATCCATAATCTTTGATGGGGACTTAGCCCAATTTCTGGCGCTTTACAAACACTATTACATTATTATGTTGTCTAGACCATTTCTGGGCATCACTCCAGAGAACCTTGTGCTCTATCTTATTTATTCTTTTAGAGGAGAGCTTTTTGAGTGGGCGACCAGCCTAATGAAAGCTGAAGATCCCATTCTTCAGGATCCCCCAGCATTCAGTGATGCAATTATTAAAAGATATGGTTCCAAAGAAATTGGTTCAGGTTCCTCTAAGTCACCCGTCTTGTCTGCTGAGAGTCCACAAAATACTGTAAACTCGGCACAGGAGTCTCAGCCCGTTGTTGTGACTGCAGGATGTGCTTTTCTGACTACTTCTTCTAATAATAGTACTTTACCAGAAAGTTCAGCTCCCAAGGGTAAGAGACCTGTCTCTGATTTGAACGCAGCCTTGCTGGGTGGTACCATCAGTTCAGACAATGTTTGGGGAATTACCTTGGTCAGACCTAAAGAGCTTTGTAAAAAGAAGAAGAAGAAAAAGAAATAATTTTTTGACTCTTGCCTTGATAAAAAAAAAAAAAAAAGATTTTTTTCCCCTTGTCTTGTGTCCAGTGGCCACCATCAAGGGGAGGGCACTGTTACAAGCTGTGGTTGCAGCTTGTTTCTGTTTTCGTGTCTGTTAGACCAATGTGTCAGGTTTTTTTTTGTATCCCTTGTTCTGGATAGTCTGAATTTTGGGGTCTTTTGACCCCTCCTCAAGGGGGGGGTACTGTTATGAGCCACGGCTGTGGCTCATTCCTGTTTTGCAGTTTTGTTCTGTATTTCATGTTATACTTTTGTTTATGTTCCCCGTGGGTGTCATGGGGTGCTCGGAGCTCACCCTTAAGGAGGGGATACTGTTATGAACCACAGGTAGTGGTTCATTCCTATTTTATGTTTATTTAGTTGTCTTGCATGCCAGGATTTCCCATTGCTCTGTTTTGGATTACTCTTGTCTGCTGCCGCTGGTGAGTCTGTGCAATTGCAGCTTGTTCCCATGTGTTCAGCCTCATCTGGCTGCTGATTGCATCTTGTCAGCTTAGTCGTGCAGCAGGCCAGCTGCAAGAGATAATTAATTAGGCCTCTCTGATATATGCTGGCTCACTGCAGTTAGCAGATGCTGATGATATTCCTTGGTTTGCAGTCTGCTTTAAGTTTGAGCTGGTTCCTGTCAGTCCCTGTGTGGATTCCTGTGTCAGTCTCTGTGTGGATTCCTGTGTCAGTCCCTGTGTTGATTCCTGTGTCAGTCCCTGTGTCTGATCCCGTGTCCTACCCTGAGTTCCAGTGGATTCTGCCTGTCCTCCAGTTCTGAAAGTCGGTGTCGGCAGCTTCCTGTTTGCCTATGTCAGTTGCAGAAAGTATCCAGTCCTGCTCAAGCCGGTTGTTCCTGTCCTCAGTGGTCCTGTACTCAGAGATTTGTCATCTTTTCCTGGAGTCTGACTGAGCACCTTTAACATCCTGTGGTGTTCGTGAGTCACGGCGCAGCCGTGTGTTGCGGCTTGTCCGCTTACTGTTTATTATTTAGTATATTTGTGTCCTGGAGCTTTTGCGGAGGATTCCGCTCTCCCTGATCCACTCTGGTATCCAGCGGTGCTGGATAGGAGTAACGGATCAGTGGATCTTTGGTTGTCCTTTTCCCTGGCGGCTAGTCCGCACATACCTTTTGATTTAGTTAGTTAGCTTGTAACCCCTGGCCTGGTTGCTTAGTCAGAGGGCCCCTTGTTATCACCCTGTCTCGGATTTCCCTTTGTCTCCCATTAAGACCTGAGGGGGCATCGGGGTTGGGCAGACATAATCCGCCCTTCGAACGCGGCTGCCATGGGCTCAAGCAACCATAGTCTCGCAGGGGATTTCTGATAACACGGGCGAGACAACGGAGTTAGGGCGCCAGGGGTTACTAGGCTTTACTGCTCCCACAACCAGCATATCTTCCCAGTACTCTGACCTCAGCCCTACGATCTCCTCTGGTCTGGAGTACGGGAATCATAACAGTAACAACAGCTTGTAACAGTGCCCTCCCCTTGACGGTGGCCACTGGACACAAGACAAGGAAAAAAAACTTTTTTGTTTTTTTTTTATCAAGGCAAGAGTCAAAAATTATTTCTTTTTCTTCCTTTTTTTACAAAGCTCTTTAGGTCTGACCAAGGTAATTCCCCAAACATTATCTGAACTGATGGTACCACCCAGCAAGGCTGCGTTCAAATCAGAGAAAGGTTTCTTACCCTTGGGAGCTGAACTTTCAGGCAAAGTACCCCTATTAGAAGAAGAATTCAGAAAAGCACATCCTGCAGTCAAAACAACGGGTTGAGACTCTTGTGCCGAGTTTACAGTATTTGGTGGACTCTCAGCAGACAAGACGGGTGACTTAGAGGAACCTGAACCAATTTCTTTGGAACCATATCTTTTACTAATTGCATCACAGAATGCTGGGGGATCCTGAAGAATGGGATCTTCAGCTTTCATTAGGCTGGTCGCCCAATCAAAAGGCTCTCCTCTAAAAGAATAAATCAGATAGAGCCCAAGGTTCTCTAAAGTGATGCCCAGAAATGGTCTAGACAACATAATAGTGTAATAGTGTTTGAAAAGCGCAAGAAATTGGGCTAAGTCCCCATCAAAGATTATGGATGTTGAGATATCAACAGAGTCAGGATCTGTTTCCTTCCCATCTGACTGACTGGAGTGCTTTGCTAGGACATGGTCACTATTGACCTTACTCGAGGCTGAGACTCTCTGAACCCCACCCGGGGCAGTGACTTTCTGAACCCCACACGGGGCAGTGACTTTGTGCAGTGACTTTCTGAACCCCACACGGGGCAGTGACTTTCTGAACCCCACACGGGGCAGTGACTTTCTAAACCCCACACGGGGCAGTGACTTTCTGAACCCCACCCGGGGCAGTGACTTTCTGAACCCCACCCGGGGCAGCGTCTTTCTGAACCCCACCCGGGGCAGTGACTTTCTGAACCCCACCCGGGGCAGTGATTTTCTAAACCCCAGCCAGGGCAGTGGCCTTCAGGAACCCCGCTGGGGCAGTGGCCTCCGGGAACCCCGCTGGGGTCAGCACCTCTGATTCTTTTACTGGGACCGAGCCGTCGGCCTCCCCCACTGGGACCGAGCCATCGACCTCCCTAACTGGGACCGAGCCATCGACTTCCTTCACTGGGACTGAGACATTGGCCTCCCTCTCTGAGTCGATAATTATCGAAACTTCTCCAGGGACTATGACTTCCGGAACTTTTGCTGAAGCTATAACCTTCAGCACCTCCACTAATGCTACACCTCTTAAGTTCTTT
This sequence comes from Pseudophryne corroboree, assembly GCF_028390025.1. Classification (NCBI taxonomy): domain Eukaryota; kingdom Metazoa; phylum Chordata; class Amphibia; order Anura; family Myobatrachidae; genus Pseudophryne; species Pseudophryne corroboree. The sequence continues at coordinate 895,153,523 of NC_086447.1, forward strand.
CCTGGGGAAGCGACCTCTAGACCCTTCTTAGAGGCTGCGCCTCTCTAGACCCCACTTGGGGATATTACTTCAAAGATCCCTTCTGGGGTTTTGCTTCTCGAGTTCCCTTCTAGAACTATGGTTTTAGATACCCTTTCTGGGGTTGCGCTCTTCAAGTCCCTACCTGGGGTAACAGCTTCTGAGACCCCTTCTTTTATGGAAACCTGAGCTATAATATTTGATGTCCCTCTATAAGCTAGAGCATCGGGTACCGCTCCAGCGCTCTGGGCATCGGGTACCATTCCAGCACTCTGGGCATCGGGCACCGCTCCAGCACTCTGGGCATCGGGCACCGCTCCAGCACTCTGGGCATTGGGTACCGCACCAAGATCCTGAGCATCGGGCACCACTCCAGGACCCTGGGCAACGGGCACCACTCCAGGACCCTGGGCAACGGGCACCACTCCAGGACCCTGGGCAACGGGCACCACTCCAGGACCCTGGGCAACGGGCACCACTCCAGGAACCTGGGCAACGGGCACCACTCCAGGAACCTGGGCAATGGGCACCACTCCAGGAACCTGTGCAACGGGCACCACTCCAGGAACCTGGGCATCGGGCACCACTCCAGGAACCTGGGCATTGGGCACCACTCCAGGGGCTTGCAACTCTGCTTCAACAGGAACCTCAAGAGAGGAGAGAAACATTCTCTTTTGATTCCTGAATCTATAATGGGGCTCCCTTGCCCAAGGACCCCAATTATAGGACAGAGAGCTTTTTAGTGTGGGTTATGTGACAAGTACCTCTGCCACAGTAGAGACAGGAGTAGGTCTTGTATCCTGACTCAACTTGGCCAGAGGGCAAGACTCGTCACCACACTTTGGCTTGCGCAACTCACAGGTCTGCAGATAGTGGCCTAAACCCCCACAATATAGGCATAAGTTTAAGTTTCTGCGACACAGACGCTCCTCTTCTGAGAGCCTGGGCCGCAGAAACTTTTAAACCTTTTCTCTTCAATTAAACCAGAGGATTCTCTTGTCACCATACTGTGAACAAAAGTCTCTTTAGAGATAGATGTACTCTCAACGACTTCTGGCAAGATAAGCAAGATTTTAGTCAGAAGGTTTTCAAGTTGCTTTAGGGATTGCTGCAAAACTTCTAGTCGCTCTGGTCTCAAAGCACTGAAAGCAGAGTTCAGGGCTGCGAGAGATGCCTGCAGGGCTTGCATAGTAGACATAGGAGGATTTAAACTAGACAAGACAAGACAAGGCAAGACTAGACAAGTCAAGACAAGGCAAGACTAGACAAGGCAAGACAAGACAATGCAAGACTAGACAAGGCAAGACTAGACAAGGCAAGACTAGACAAGGCAAGACTGGTTTTTCTTTTTTTTTTAAACACCGGACTATTTATATTTTTTTTTTTTTAAACTCCGGACTGGACTCTAAACACCGGACTGGATTCCAAACACCGGATTGGATTCCAAACACCGGACTGGATTATAAACACCGGACTGGATTCTAAACACCGGACTGGATTCTGCACACTGAATTCTAGACAAGACTGGATTCTAGACTAGACACTGGACTGGGCCAAAAAAGAAAAAAGTTTTATTTCTTTTTTGTGGTTGGGCTGGTGATAATGTTAGGTTCCTGGTGCTCAGAACAAGGGAGATGTTATGAAGTGAGTCCAGAGCACCAGGACGTAATGCTGGGAAAGGGGAATGGAAAGGGAATAGCCCCTGGTGCCCTATCTCTGCTGTCTCGCCCGTGCTGTCAGTACACTCTTGTGAGACTATGGTTGCTTGAGCCCATGGCAGCCGCGTTTGAAGGACGGATTTTGTCTGCCCAACTTCGATGCCCCCTCAGGTCTTAATGAGAGACAAAGAGTGAACCGAGACAGGGTGATAACAAGGGGCCCTCTAACTAATCAACAAGGCCAGGGGCTACTAACAAACCTAAAACCAAAGTATGTGCGGCTTGCCGCCAAAGGAAAAGAACAACAAAGGAAATGCTGACCACACGCCGACACAATACTTTTGTGTACCGGTGGTGACAGCATAAGCAGAATCCTCTGCAAAACACCAGTGACAAAAATAATAACGGAATACAGTGGCCTAGGCCGACGGACGCGGCAGAGCCGCTACTCACGGAACCGGTACGAATACTGGCAAACGGACAGGAACCCCCAATGCTGCCGATACAGACTCTCAGAACTGGAGGACAGGCAGAATCCCAAACGACAGACCGGTGGACACCAAGAAGCCAGAAACTCGACCAGGCATAGGCAAAGCCACAGAACTTCTGGACAGGAACGCTTCACGGCAGGACACGGGATCAGACACAGGAATCGACACAGGGACTGACACAGGAATTGACACAGGAAGCAGCTCGACAGACACTGCTACACAGGAGCTCAGGAACTGGCAGGAACAAGCTCAGAACTCAAGCAGACTGGAAACCTAGAAATATCACCAGCGTCTGTGAATTGCACTGAGCCAGCATATAACAGAGAGGCCTAATTAATAATATCATGCAGCTGCCCTGTTGCATGACTCCAAACTGACAAGATGCAATTAGCAGCCAGGTGAGGCTGAACACATGGGAACAAGCTGCAATTGCACAGACTAACCAGCGGCAGCAACCAAGAGTATTCTTAAACAGAGCAACGGGAAATCCTGGCCTGCAAGACAACTAATAAACATAAAATAGGAATGAACCACTACCTGTGGTTCATAACAGTATCCCCTCCTTAAGGGTGAGCTCCGAGCACCCCATGACACCCACGGGAAACATGAACAGAAGAATAACATAAAATACCTAACTGACATGCAAAACAGGAATGAGCCACAGGCGTGGCTCATAACACTGTGTTTACTGTATATTATGTATGCGGGGGAATCCAGAGGATACCACCCACAAGAGCAGTTGGGGAAAGACATCGCCCACCTATTCAAATCCACCTATGACCTCTCCTGTAATGTAAATGACCATCCCTGTGTCCAATGGACAAAGAGATTACAGTATCCATTGTGTTATGTTTTGGATGAAGTGAATAAAGAGAGCCTACAGCAGGTTTAGTCAGACAGAAGGCTCACAACGCTATCTATCAGATGGCGGAGGACCGGACCGGGTTACGCTTGCGAACATTCTCACGTATGTACATTCTCTGTAGCCATTATTCTGTTTAGATTTACTTGTTAGCCTGTAGAGTATGATTTGTATTGTTTTACCTTTTGGAATTAATCCACTGTGGCCTTAGAACCCTGTGGTTGCAACCACAAATCGGTGTGGTGTCTTCACTTTCCTGCAAAGGCTTTAAAGTGTATTTATCTGTATAAGGTGTATAAGTATTGATAAGTTGTACGCACTGCGGGTACTTTGTATCGTCAGCGCTACTTAAGGTTTAAGGTATAACATCGTTGCAGTACTTTGCTGCTAAGGGTTTAAAGTGTAATCATATCATTACATTGTATGATTAACAAGGTTTAAAGGTTACCAATTGTGTGTGCGCTCGCTGTGTGTACTCTGTACACTCAGCGCGGCGTGTGTATGCCAAGTGCGTACCACGTGCAGGACTCTGTACGCAAATAGCGTACAAAGTGCGTAGCACGTGTATTCAGTCTAGCGGCCATAGCGGCTGCACGGTAATAGTGTATCTAGAGGTATAGCTTTGTGTTTTAAGATAATATAGACATTATCAATATATATATATATATATATATATATATTAGTGATGTGCACCGGAATTTTTTCGGGTTTTGTGTTTTGGTTTTGGATTTGGTTCCGCGGCCGTGTTTTGGATTTGGACGCGTTTTGGCAAAACCTCCCTGAAAATTATTTGTCGGATTCGGGTGTTTTTTTACAAAAAACCCTCAAAAACAGCTTAAATCATAGAATTTGGGGGTCATTTTGATCCCATAGTATTATTAACCTCAATAACCATAATTTCCACTCATTTCCAGTCTATTCTGAACACCTCACAATATTATTTTTAGTCCTAAAATTTGCAACAAGGTCGCTGGATGACTAAGCTAAGCGACCCAAGTGGCCGACACAAACACCTGGCCCATCTAGGAGTGGCAATGCAGTGTCAGACAGGATGGCACTTCAAAAAAATAGTCCCCAAACAGCACATGATGCAAAGAAAAAAAGAGGTGCACCAAGGTCGCTGGATGGCTATGCTAAGCGACCCAAGTGGCCGACACAAACACCTGGCCCATCTAGGAGTGGCAATGCAGTGTCAGACAGGATGACACTTCAAAAAAATAGTCCCCAAACAGCACATGATGCAAAGAAAAAAAGAGGTGCACCAAGGTCGCTGGATGGCTAAGCTAAGCGACACAAGTGGCCGACACAAACACCTGGACCATCTATGAGTGGCACTGCAGTGTCAGACAGGATGGCAACACCCATATCCTCATCCTGGTGTACTTCAACAGTGACATCTTCAATTTGACTATCAGGAACTGGACTGCGGGTGCTCCTTCCAGCACTTGCATGGGGCGTGCAAATGGTGGAAGGCGCCACCTCTTCCCGTCCAGTGTTGGGAAGGTCAGGCATCGCAACCGACACAATTGGACTCTCCTTGGGGATTTGTGATTTAAAAGAACGCACAGTTCTTTGCTGTGCTTTTGCCATCTTAACTCTTTTAAGTTTTCTAGCAGGAGGATGAGTGCTTCCATCCTCATGTGAAGCTGAACCACTAGCCATGAACATAGGCCAGGCCCTCAGCCGTTCCTTGCCACTCCGTGTCGTAAATGGCACATTGGCAAGTTTACGCTTCGCCTCAAACGATTTTGATTTAGAGTTTTGGGTCATTTTACTGAGCTTTATTTTTTTGGATTTTACATGCTCTCTACTATGGCATTAGGCATCGGCCTTGGCAGACGACGTTGATGGCATTTCATCGTCTCAGCCATGACTAGTGGCAGCAGCTTCAGCACGAGGTGGAAGTGGATCTTGATCTTTCCCTATTTTACCCTCCACATTTTTGTTCTCCATTTTTTATTGTGTGGAATTATATGCCAGTAATATATCAATAGCAATGGCCTACTACTATATATACTGCGCACAACTGAAATGCACCACAGGTATGGATGGATAGTATACTTGACGACACAGCGGTAGGTAGAGCAGTGGCCTACTGTACCGTACTGCTACATATTATATACTGGTGGTCAGCAAACTGTGCAAAACTGAAATGCACCACAGGTATGGATGGATAGTATACTTGACGACACAGAGGTAGGTAGAGCAGTGGCCTTCTGTACCGTACTGCTATATAGTATATACTGGTGGTCAGCAAACTGCAAAACTGAAATGCACCACAGGTATGGATGGATAGTATACTTGACGACACAGAGGTAGGTAGAGCAGTGGACTACTGTACCGTACTGATATAATACTGGTGGTCACTGGTCAGCAAAATTCTGCACTGTCCTCCTACTATATACTACAATGCAGCACAGATATGGAGCGTTTTTCAGGCAGAGAACGTATAATACTGGTGGTCACTGGTCAGCAAAACTCTGCACTGTCCTCCTACTATATAATACTGCTGGTCCCCAGTCCCCACAATAAAGCAATTAGCACACTGAGCACAGATATTTGCAGCACACTGAGCACAGATATGGAGCGTTTTTCAGGCAGAGAACGTAGATATTTGCACTTGCAGCACACTGAGCACAGATATTTGCAGCACACTGAGCACAGATATTTGCAGCACAATTTGCAGCACACTGAACATAGAAACTGAGAGGACGCCAGCCACGTCCTCTCATGATCATCTCCAATGCACGAGTGAAAAATGGCGGCGACGCGAGGCTCCTTATATAGAATACGAATCTCGCGAGAATCCGACCGCGGGATGATGACGTTCGGGCGCGCTCGGGTTAACCGAGCTAGGCGGGAGGATCCGAGTTGCCCGGACCCGTGCAAAAAAAAGGTGAAGTTCCGGGGGGGGTTCGGATCCCGAGGATCCGAACCCGCTCATCACTAATATATATGTATAAAATCGGGAAATAAGTCACTCAGTAAGTAAGATTTCTGAAGATATAAAATTGACTCATTTGGGGAATCACCAAACTGCGGGTGTATACAATTTGTTTATTTGCACAAGGGTGCAAGTCCTAGCAAGCCCCCAAGCCCTTTTCCATGCCCGTGTCCAATCTGGGTAATAGGGATGCACCAAGGTTTGACCATTTATAGATCAAACCAAAACTGCACATGGTGTTACTACAGGAGCAAAGCTACTGAAAACCCATTTTCGGACAATTAATTTGAATTTAAGACATCTGGGAGAAATGTGTTAGAAATGTACTTTACCACAGACACTCTGCATTTAAAATACAAGATGATGGGGGTCATTCCGACCCGTTCGCACGCACCCGTTCTTCACTGCGGTGCGAACGGGTCTGGAGTGCGCACGAGCGTCATTGCCCGGCGACAGAGGTCGCCAGGCAACGACGCTGACAGAGAAGAAAGCGGTCGCAGCGGCAACCGCAAGAAAATGGACAGCAAGAGGGCGTTCCGGGGCATCAACTTACCGTTTGCTGCCGTTTTCGGGGAGTGGTAAGTAAAACGCAGGCGTGTCCAGGTGAATGGAGGGCGGAGGTGTGAAGTCAATGTCGGCCCCATCATCGCTGGATCCGTCGCACAGGGTAAGTATCTCCAGGGCTGGTCTTGTTTTGAGTGAAACTTTTTTAGCATAGCAGGGTTGCACAAGCGATCGCAGCCCTGCTATGCTAAAATACACTCCCCCATAGGCGGAGATTAATTGATCGCACCAGCAGCAAAAAGTTGCTTGGTGCGATCAACTCGGAATGAGGGCCGTTATGCCATAAAAAAATTACGCTTTACATGTAGGTGCAAATTTTAGGACGTTACTGTTACTAAACCACCTCCAACCTAGGCTGCAGGATCCTGATACCAAGCCGATCATCCATTTTCCTGCTGTACCAGCTAACTGACCCTCTAATAGAGTAACAATGTATAATTTGAGTGGATTGTCTCGAATCGGATGTTAGAAAATGGGTGGGTTCCTCTGTCAGTGGAACCCACTAAGGGATTTCCCCTGTACACCGGTGGGACAGTCCGACCCTTCCTGGGCACACACCCCAACAGCTCACCATCTGCTGGGTGCAAGGTAAGTATGGGAGCCATTGGGCATGGTGGGACAGACCAATGAGGGGGCAGAAAAGCAGAGAGGGGCGGAGCCTAACAGAGTGGAGGGGATGTGGTGCAGAGGGGAGAATATTAAGTTCCTGGTAGTTCCACTCACTGTTTCGTAGTGCCAAACAATTCAAGTTTCAAACAGAGGAACATTTGGACAACAGACGTGTGTTTGTTTGACACATTGGGGCAGATGTATTAACCTGGAGATGGCATAAGGAAGTGATAAACCAGTGATATGTGCAAGGTGATATAGGCAGCAGCCAATCAGATCCTGTTAATTTACATATTGGAGCTGATTGATTGGTGCCTATATCACCTTGCACATATCACTGGTTTATCACTTCCTTATGCCTACTCCAGGTTAATACATCTGCCCCATTATTTGATAACGGAGAAAGGTGAGGTTCAGACAACTGCTCATGATGGACGATTTCTGTTGGCAGCTGAATAAGTTACTAATATTCGCCTATGTAAATAACATGTTTTTCCCTGTTTAGCGGTAAATGATATTCAGTTTCTCACGTGCAGATTTTTGGAGAAAGAAGTGACAAGCAGATGTTACAGGTGATGCGTTAATGACACGGGATCATGAATAACACAAATGTAATCTACCATCTGTAATTACTGATTCATTTATTTCCTTCAGATGATCAGCTTACTAATAAAAATTTAAAGTTTGTTCTTCACCTTTTCCTGCAGATGTTAATCCAGTTTAATACGTGCTCAATGATTATAAATGTCACACAATTTATTTAATAAACTAATTTAATCAGTGGGGAAGGGGGGGGGGGAATGTTTTTCTGGTCTAATTTGTGAATTTCTCACTACAAAGGATTTATGCACGAATGATATTTTCATTTAAAAAAAATATTTTTTGAAATTACAGAAAAAAATGTGAGTACAAATAACAAGTTATTATGTCTATTTGTATTAATTGCAGGTTCCCACTGGCCAGAGAATCATTCTTTTTCCTGACCAAGAAATAACACAACATATAAGTATTTGTACTGTATGTGAATATTTTTTTCTGACATTTGTCATTATTTAATTATTGATTATTAATATACAGGTTGAGTATCCCTTATCCAAAATTCAAAATCCCAAATTTGTGGGTCCCCTACTGAAATAATAACAAAAATATGATATATATTATATATATTATTTATAAATATATATATTTATAGATAATTGTGAGATTTAGAATTTTGGATAAGGGATACTCAACCTGTATGACTTTACCAGTATGAATTGCATTGAGAGTGACCTCTTGTTTTGAATGGTCTCATGACTCATGTGTCAGGATAATAAACAGTGATTGGGATAGACACAGATTCACACTAAGGGGGAGATGTGTCAAGACTTGTAAAGATCATATGGAGCAGTTGTCTGAAGCAACCAATCAGCAAACACCCATTTACCCTCATGTGTTCATTGATTATAATTTCATGTCACTTGCCGTGACCACGGTTTGTGATCACTGTAATTCTGGTCTGCAACCTGAAGTGCTTTTAGCCTGTTTATTGATTATTCTTGTCTGTTACCTGCTCAGGGCCGGCCTGAGCTTAATTTTTTTGGTAAGCGAGTTTAAACTTTGGCGCCCCTTCATGGGATCAAATTTTAAAAGGGGTGCAGTGATCGCGCTGAGCCAAAAAAAAAAAGTGGGTCCCACGGACCCCTCACTTTTAAAAATTGGGGTTCTATCTGTCCTTTTCTGGGTCCCATCGGAATGAAGGTTCATATTAATCTTATTAATTATTCAAATCTAAAAACAGACTTGATTTGGACACTACAAAAGTATTGCGAGGGGGAGGAGGAGGTGACAGTGCTGCTGGGCTGTGTAGCATACAGGACACTCTGCCCCAGAGCTGTAACTAGACATTTCAGTGCCCTTTGGCAGAAAGTATATTGGTTCTCCCCCTGCCATACATGAAACCAAGGACAGTGCGCGCCGAAGGCGCGCACCCAAAATTTAGGGGCTTCATGGGGAGAGAGCATGGCTACATAACAGTACAAATTCACATTACACCACACAGGTAGAGCACGTTATATACACATTGCACCAGGTAGAGCACGTTATATACACATTGCGCCAGGTAGAGCACGTTACACAGACTGCGCCAGGTAGAGCACGTTACACAGATTGCGCCAGGTAGAGCACGTTACACAGACTGCGTCAGGTAGAGCACGTTACACAGATTGCGCCAGGTAGAACACATTACACAGATTGCGCCAGGTAGAGCAGGTTACACAGATTGCACCAGGTAGAGTACGTTACACAGATTACGCCAGGTAGAGCACGTTACACAGATTGCGCCAGGCATGAAGGGTGAGGGGGCATGGGGAGAGGGGCATGGAGAGGGGGGGCATGGGGGAGATAGAGAGAGGGGCATTGGAGGGAGGGGGTATGGGGGGAGATAGAGAGAGGGGCATTGGAGGGAGGGAGTGGGAGAGCAGTTTACCTGGAAGTTGAGAGGAGGCTCCGTGGACCTTCCACTCAGGCGCTTTGGTGGGAAGTAGTCTCCGGTGGGGTCACTGCTGCAGCCGGGAGGAGGGAGGGAAATCAGAGATGCAGGAGCCCCTCCTCCAGCATCTTAAACTCTGTATCGGTAAATCCGCGCTGCCATTAGCGGATTTACCGGTATGCTTGCTGATCTTGTGGGACGCGCAGCTGGAGGAGCTCTCAGCTCAGGCAGTCTGGGCAGCGGGCTTCTCTCTTACACTGTACTGCATCAACCGCTGCATCTCTGCTTACCCCCCTCGATAACTGCAGAGACGCGGCGGCAGCTGATGCAGTACGGTGTAAGAGAGAAGCCCGCTGCCCAGTCTGCCTGAGCTGAGAGCTCCTCCAGCTGCGCGTCCTGCTACTGGCAGCGCGGGATAGGAGTCAGGAAGGACTGAGCAGCAGGCGTAGCGTGTGGGGGTGCTGGACATTAGGGCATGCCTGTGCCCCCGTGCGCACGCCTATGCTTACAACTATGCCAGGCTGCATGGGGACCCAACCGGCCTATCACTCACCGTCACACAGTCCCCCTCACCAGCTGGCGCTTCTCACGCTGGTCTCTGCCAGGAGCCGCCACTGGAAAGCTATGTGTGTATGCAGCTTGAGCTTCCGCTTCCGGGTAGCCATAATCCACTCCAGGCTGCCGGCGGCGGCACCCTGCTCACTGTGGCGCCTTACTCGGCCGCGTAACCCGCGTAACGGGCGGGCCAGCCCTGTATCTGCTCTTACCACAGTTTTTCACTATTCTTGTCTGTCTCCTGCCCTTACCACAGTTTGTGACCCCTACTATTCTTGTCTGCCACCTGCACTGACAACAATATATTTGTTGATTTCACAGCCTAACAAATAATGTATTTATTTAGTTGTCAAGGATATTTAAATTAATTTAAGGCATTTTGGGATTGCTGAATTAAAAAATGAAAGTAGTTATTTTTTTTCCCGAATTGACTTTAGTTCTTGAAATAATGGATACCCTCAATCAATAGGAAACTTTGCCGTAACACTTGCATATGTGAATTTACTGGAATATTCTGGAAGGTGAGACACTCAAATATTCTAGGTGTCCACTTTTAGAATTTCCCCCTCTGCATATAAGCGATTGGCCACTGTTAGTGACAGTTGGCACTTGAGCGGATTGTGTTGCTTATTGTGTTTTTCTAGTTTCTCAACCATGTAAAAATTAGAACCAATCTAACATATTTGGAATCAGCACCACAGAGGTACCCCAAAATCACTCTGATATGATCGCCAATAAAATGAGTGTTGAACAGTGTTTTCATTGTCTTCTGCCTGTTCTGGCCCCACCAGTTCTGTGTAATACATGTTACTGTTTTGGAATATATCACACCTTTTATGTTCAGTTGCCATTTGTCATTTGCTATTTGGGTTATTAATCTTCAGTATATCCATTGCATGCACCAGCTTAGTAATATAAACCTTTACTATTGCATAAGACCTGAGGGCAGCTGACTACTGGTGAGCACATACAGCACTGTGGGAAATAGGGTATACGGTAGAAGAAGACTGAACCCTCCGTTCTATAGGTTAATGAAATAATTACTGGAATACATCACATTCAGTAATTTTTGGGGCTCGATTGGCAACAGCTGAATAAAGTTTGTTACAGCAGTAACAATTGGGTTTAGTTTGTCCAGCAGCTGAATACAGATGGCATTGTACAGATAGCATTGAGTTAAGGTGTGTACACACGGTGAGATATTTTCTTTCGATTTTGACTATATAGTCAAAATCTCAAGAAAAGTTAGTGCATATCTCAAGGTGTTAGGCAGCTTGCGATCCCGATTCGATCCCGATGCGCACTCCGCACGGGGTCAGCATCGCAAGAATAGATAGACTGTGCAGGCAAGTCAATCCTTGCTAGATCGGTGTACTATCTAGTTCATCTCACATGTCAATGACATCTCGCATAAGCCAAAATTTCACATAAGCCAAAATCGTAAGCACACATAGTCCATATCTCAAGAAAAGTTAATCAAAATCGGTGGTGCTGGGCTCCGGGGAGTTCAAGGGAAATAGCATAGTCAAAATCGGCCATAGCAAGGATCTCACCGTGTGTACACACCTTTAGGCTCAGTAGGTCAAACAGCTAAATAGAGATGTCACAGTAAAGAATTAGGATCAGTAAGTTCAGCATCTGGATAGAGATGGCACAGTAAGGCATTAGGATCAGCAAGTCCTGCAGCTGAATAGAGATTGCACAGTACAGAGTTGGGCTCAATACATCCAGCAGCTGAGAGGAGATGGCACAGTAAATAGTTACTGTAGGCTCAGTAGGTACGGCAGCTGAATAGAGAAAGCACTGGGCCAATCACTTTTACTGGCCTGAGTCCTGTGATTTACTGTTTAGATTTATAGTAGTTTGCATTTGACAACTCACATTTAGAAGTTTGTTTTTTAATAATTAATTCCAAGTTTCAGATTTTTCTATCCTTATAGTAATTAATGCTCACTAAATACTTCATCATCAATCACCTATACTGGCATTGGGTCTGTGAGTTGCTGTTTGGAGTAAAGGACACTACACATTTAGCGATCCGCCGACGAGCTGGCCGGATCGCTAAATGTGTTCATTCACTCCCCCATCACCCGGCTCAATAGAAGTGCAGGCAAATATGGACGAGATCGTCTATATTGGCCTGTATGCACAGCCGACGGGGCACCAGCGATGAACGAGCGCGGGGCCGCACATCGCTCATCGCTTGTGCCACCACACTGAAAGATATGAACGGTATCTCGTTCAATAATGAACAAGATCATTCATATCTTTCAGTCAGATCGACCAGTGTGTAGGGCTATAAGTTTGATGATGTTCTGGTTATCTACTTTATCAGACTTTACTCTAGCAGCAATCACATCTACTGGCTTGAGGCCTGTGATTTGCTGTTTAGATTCATTTTGCATTTGAAAACTCACATTTGGAAGCTTGATTTTTTTAATAATTTGTTCCATGTTTCCAATTTAATTTTATTTATAGTAATCAATGCTTTACCTTCCACTAAATACTCCACCTCCACTCACCTGTACTGGCCTGAGGCCTGTGATTTACTGGTTGGAGAAGTGTTTTGGAAATATATTATATTTTATACTAGGCTTTTACTTTTAGGTTATTAGTTCTTAATTTAAAAACAAAACATTTTATAGGGTCATATAATTAAACTGCCTTTCTGTCTGGCACTACTGTGCCACTGTGTTTCATTGATGTGCTATAATCTTTTAAATTGATATTTGTTCTTGCTGCTGCTCTGTCACTTACTTCAGCCAGATAGGTCACTACAGCCTTTGGCCAATATTGCAAAAACAATTTTGCGAACTGTAAGGGTGGTCACAATTAACTGGAAATGAATGTTACTAATATTAATAATAATATTCCAATCACATACAGTTTTGCAGTTTTTGTCAATTTTAAAGAAATCCAAAACCAAAACATTTCAGCATGTTTTTTTTTTTTAAATCAAAACACGATGATGGTTTAGAGCCAAAAACAAAACATGGGGGTCTGCGCTGATGACACCAGGCGGAACTCAGTTCTTAATTGAGCACACCAACACTTTGTTTTGATGTTCTCTTGACATGCGCTGATCTGGAAGGCATCAGGGTAAAAATCCTGTTGAGTGACGATATATATATATATATATATATATATATATATTATATATACCCTTTACTGTAGAAAATTCATGCCTTGAAATCTACAGGGATAATGCCGCAGGCAGAGATGAAGGATAACCTAAAGTAAAGAAGTATAAAAGAACAAAACAATTTAGTCAGGAGTATACACTTGGGAAGGAGCAGAGCACTTATAATAGGAGCGATTCCGCTTCACTATAAATGACATCTAGAGATAACCAATAAACAACATACTGTAATATTTTAAGCCCATACACTCTCCAGGTCTTACAGAGCACCTGCAGTTATAAAGACTGAAGATCCCGGCTACGTATGAGGTTTAGTGCACCCTGCCTTACTGGAAACAGATGCGTACTCGTCCGTGTGAGTTCAGGTTTGTTTTGATTTAAATCCTGTTATTAAAATAGCTCAGCAACATATCTATCTCACTGTCTTTCCGTCTGCCGGTGTGGGCGCCTGTTTATCTGTTTATCCCCCTATATTAAGTTCCATATCACCAGTATATTTATTCAGAGCAATTGTGTTCCTATAAAAGTGTTACAGCTCTCTATTATGTTATTATTTCTGGATTATGTCTCTCGGAATAAACTACCTACATGTCGGTTGCTGTAAACTGATATACTACTGTATGAAGGGAAGAAAAGGAGGTGACATGCCTCTAACAATAGAGACAACAGAAATTCTTAATATAATTTTTATATATTTTAAATTAACGAATCCACTTTTTGCATCCCTGGAGTACGTATTGTATATTGCACCAGTAATTCCAACTATAAGGGCTCAATGGAGCATTCAAAACAACATATTTTATTGGGCTTATTTGCTCATATAGAATTTACTGGCAAAATTGCATCCAGTCAGAAAGGAGCATTTATCTGTAGTGCAAGTTAGGCAGTGAAACAAGTGTTTGATAGGTTGTGACGGTTTACTGTAAGTTCTGCATGAAATAGTAACTTTCGTACATTCGCTTTTTATTTGGTTTCAGGTATATTTTATTTAATAAATACAGTAAGTCTACATTTCCCAATATTGCCATGGGTGACACTGACGGAATAGGTGTGGTTTAGCCAAATATCGGATTTGGGCAAATATTTTCTAATTTTCCAATTGGGAATGTTGACAGGCATGTCACAAATACAGGGCCCTTGCAAGTCAATATTCTTTCCAGTAACAGCCTCACAACTGAACATGTGTTGTCATTACATCATAAAGAAGGGGAGGGGCTGCTGAGGGCCCTGGAGGGTCCTAAGAACGTTTCAAGCACTGCAGCCAGAGCATTCTAAGGACGCTTTGGGTAGTTCTCTAGGCTGCGGGGTGCCTGCAAGCCAAATGCTCTTGCCCTAGAAGAGTTAGGTGCCCTGTGCCCTAGAGTGTGGCACCAATTTTCCAGCCATAGTTAATGCCTTGCGCAAATACACAATAATCTACAATGTGAATATATTTTATAACACGGTTATAATACTGTAAGGTTTCGTTTTCAAAGTTTCCTTCTTACCAAACAAAAAACAGGTTACTACTGGATCACTTTGTCGGCCAGTTCAAGTCTGAAGCTTCCCTTTAATAATGATAATTTATGTATTAGGCAGAATTTACCTAGGTCACTCATAGGAACCACTCACAGAACAAAAACTCATAAATTGGCCAATATACATTCTACAACAGCATTCTACGGCCCATTGGCAGGTCAGAATAGGGCAGAACTGCGTAGCCGGCTTTTTGCCTCCATCCACTTATGGTGATGTTTCCTCGCTGTCTACACCACCCAATGCCACCCATGCGATGGAGTGAAACAGCCAGCAGGGAGCTGGGAAGCTTTGACAGACAGCAACAGCCATGACCACCAGAGCCTTTAAAGCCAGAGCCCTGACCCCTGAAGCAGCATGCCCACAAAGAAGCATCTTGCAAATCTAAGTCATAATGAGGGCATTATGTGGTTCACGCACTATACTGGGAGACATTATGTGTAATTGGCACTATATTGGGGGACATTATGTGTAACTGGCACCATACTGGGGGACATTATGTGTAACTGGAACAATACTGGGGGACATTATGTGTAACTGGCAGTATACTGGGAGACATTATGTGTAACTGTCACTATACTGGGGGACATTATGTGTAACTGGCAGTATAATGGGGGCATTATTTGTAACTGGCAATATACTGGGGGACATTATGTGAAACTGGCACTATACTGGGGGACATTATGTGTAACTGGCACTATACTGGGAGACATGTGTAACTGGCACTATACTGGGAGACATTTTGTGTAACTGGAACTATAATGGGGGATATTATGTGTAATGAGTCAATTTGACTCATTACACAATTTGAGTCAATTTGACTCATTACAAACCACCTGTGCCGGAGGAGGAGAGGGAGCAGCGGAGGAGGAGGGAGGAGGGAGCCGCAGCAGCGCTATGTAATTGGTAGCGGCGCCGCTGCTGCAGTCCCTCTCCTTCCGCATTGGCTGGCCCGGCGCTGCTGTGAATGCTGGAATGCACTTCACTCATCCCAGCATTCACAGCGGCGGCGGCCAGCCAATGCTGAAGGAGAGGTACAGCTGCATGCGGCGCCGCCAGTAATTACATAGCACTGCTGCGGCTCCTTCCTCCCCCTCCCTTCTCCTCCATCTCCCCTGCCGCCCGGAGCTGCCAGCACCGAGGAGCCTGACTGCCTGGGAGATGGTAAGTATCATCTATTCTATCTATCTATCTATCTATCTATCTATCTATCTATCTATCTATCTATCTATCTATCTATTGGTGTGTCTACCTAATTTGTAAAAGGGGGACTCTGTATGCTGTACTGTGTAAAAAAGGGGACGGTGTCTGCCGTAATGTGTAAAAAAGGGGATGCTGTCTGCCGTAATGTGTAAAAAAGGGGATGCTGTCTGCCGTAATGTGTAAAAAGGGGGACGCTGTCTGCCGTAATGTGTAAAAAAGGGGGAGCTGTCTGCCGTAATGTGTAAAAAAGGGGACACTGTCTGCCGTAATGTGTAAAAAGGGGACGCTGTCTGCCGTAATATGTAAAAAAGGGACGATGTCTGCCGTAATGTGTAAAAAGGGGATGCTGTCTGCCAGAATGTGCAAAAAGTGGACGCTGTCTGCCGTAATGTATAAAAAGGGGAACTGGCTGTCGTAATGTGTAAAAAGGGGACGCTGTCTGCTGTAATGTGTAAAAAGGGGGACAATCTGCCGAAATGTGTAAAAAGGGGGACTATCTGCCGTAATGTGTAAAAAGGGGGACTATCTGCCTTAATGTGTAAAAAGGGGAACGCAGTCTGTCGTAATGTGTAAAAAGGGGAATGCAGTCTGTCGTAATGTGTAAAAAGTGGACGCTGTCTCCCGTAATGTGTAAAAAGGAGAACGCTGTATGCCGTAATGTGTAAAAGGGGGACTAGCTGCCGAAATGTGTAAAAAGGGGGACTATCTGCCGTAATGTGTAAAAAGGGGGACTATCTGCCTTAATGTGTAAAAAGGGGAACGCAGTCTGCCGTAATGTGTAAAAAGGGGAATGCAGTCTGTCGTAATGTGTAAAAAGTGGACGCTGTCTCCCGTAATGTGTAAAAAGGAGAACGCTGTATGCCGTAATGTGTAAAAGGGGGACTAGCTGCCGTAATGTGTAAAAGGGGACGCTGTCTGCCATCATGTTTAAAAAGGGGACGCTGTCTGCCGTAATGTGTAAAAAGGGGAATCTGTCCGTCGTAATGTGTAAGAGGGATTGTACCTGGTGTAGTGGCGCTACTGTGAGGCGTAATTTGAATAATGGAGACTTCTATAATATGCAATGTGAATTGGTATTATTTTGTTGCCACACCCCTTCCCCGTGAAGCCATGCCCCTATATTTTTTATGCGCGCCTATGGCGAGCACTGCCCCTTTTTTACATAGAGGGTGGGGCGCCGATGCCCTATCTTGCACACAGCACTAAAATGTCTAGTTACGGCACTG
>NC_086447.1:895475776-895551278 GCF_028390025.1 Pseudophryne corroboree
GTTTAAACATCTTTTTTCCATCATGTTTTCTGATTCCCCAGGTTTATAGAATACGGCCGGAGCAGTAATACCCACAAATGTGTGGATGGAGGTACTGTAGTCGGTATTCATCAATGCACACACTACCTGGGATCGCTGGTAACATTCTGCAGAATCAGCAGGAACTTGGCATAGCCAGCTGAACTTTATAATACCCACCTGCAGTACTTACCTACTCCTGTCATGTTACATCATAGTACTGCAACCTGTCACCCTGACAGGGCCGGATCTAGGCCTTGTGGTGCCCAGGGTTAAAAAATAAGGGCGTGGCTTCAGAGAAGGGGCATGGTCAATTATGCCCCCTGTAGCTATGCCCTCAGCAGTTGTGCCCCCAATACTGTGCCCCCAGTAGCGCTGATCACCAAAAAAAAAAATTTTTTTACAAATAAATAAATAGAAAAAAAATACTCACCATCCCCACTTCTGTTTCCTGACCGCTGCTGTCCTCCGTCTCCGGCTGCCGGCGCCGCTCCTCGGATCTATGGGAGAGATGTCATGACGTCTCTCCCATAGCACAGCATAGACACTAGAGGTCAATTATTATGACCCCTAGAGTCTATGTGCCGGTCCCACAATGCCGTGTGGTGCGCAATGCCGTCATCACGCACCGCAAAGCACAGAACCGCTACTGCACCCTGACAATCACCCTGAGAAGACGAGAATTACTCAGCAAGTCTTTCCCATTGTAATTATTACAGTAACAATTATATTTCTCCTTCTACTAATTATCCAGTGTTCATTTGATTTGACATATTACATATTGTCATTAAAATCCTACACCACCTACATGGAGGCTGCTCAGTGTCATCTCTAGTAACAATTTCTCCTACACAGGAGTCTCAAGTGTATTTCTGGACTTAATCGGTGGTTACTTTGTTTATCAAACATGAAACAGATTGTTATTATATGACTTTTACTCCATTCTTTTATTACACTCACTGTATTATAAACATATGAGATTTTAGCATCTAATGCTTGGTTCATCAGTATGAGATGCACAGGAGGAACATTGCACTAACGTACCCCATTAGGGGAGGGTCTCGATCTGCTCTCAGAAGTGCATAGTGAGGGACACACCTCGACCACTACTGCCCCCCCACCTCCTACGAGAGTGCCTGCACCAAATGGGGCAGCTGTCACTGAATAGATGTAATAGTGCATTTTGTACTGCACTGCACACTAAAAATATGCATTACTATCACTATTGTTATATAATACTAGGTGATTCATCGCGCCCTACGGGCGCTCTTCACACCGTCGTAAGGGGCTACGCCCCCTTAACCCTTGCACACCCTTGTGGCGTGCAATATTTTTATTATATGGGAGTATTACCTCCCATCATAATTGTGTGAGTGGTTAAATATTGCACGGGCAAAGGGCGTGCCATGGTTAAAGAGTCGAAGCCCCTTGCAATGGGTGAACAGCGCACGCAGGGCCTGATGAATCACCTAGTAGGTGCTTTGGTTGGGGTAGTGGCGGGTGCGCGGAAGACGCGGATGGGATTCGGGGGTGCCGCAGGAGGGGGAGGGGCGGTTTTGGTGGTGCCGCAGGTGGGGAAAGGGCTGGTGCGGTGGTGCCGCAGGTGGGGTCCGGAGCCACAGCGGGTGGGGGAGGAGCAGTTGCGGGGGTGCCCCGGGTGGGGGAGGGGCGAATGCGGTGGTACGGAGGGAGGGGCGGGTGCGGGGTTTCTGCGTTTGGGGAAGGGGGTCTGGAGCAACCGCGGGTGCTGGAGGGTGTGTGTGTGGGGGTGCCGCGGATGGGGCCCGGAGGTACTGTGAGTGGGGGAGGGGTGGGTAATGCTTATCCTGCTTCTCCTCCTGTCAGCAGCTAAGCTGCTGTCCTCCCTTTGGCAGTGGCTCTCCCGGAGACTCGCACAGCAGCCATTCACTATTGTTAGCGCCGGTGTCCCAACGCGCCGCATTACAGGGAAGAAGATGCACTCAATAAACGACAGCTCCCAGCAGCCCTAAGGGCCGGAATGCTTCGGCGCTAAGGGCTGCTGGGAGCTGTAGTTTATTTAGTGCGTCTACTTCCCTGTAATGCGGCGCTTTGGGACACTGGTGCTAACAATAGTGACTGGCTGGCAGAACTGACTGACTGGCTGAATGTAAAAGGTGAGAGTGCTGTGCAGTGTCAGTGTCACTGCACATAGGCCCGGCGCTAGCCGCTCAGCAAAGGGATGCAGTACAGGGAGGCACCAGAAAAGAGAGACGTTCTCCCTGCTCTGCATCCCTGTGCTGAGCTGCTGCTGCTATCCCTGCTGCTGCAGGCTGCTGTCACACATGCAGCGGCGCCAGCAGCACACAACCTCCTCTCCCCCTCGGCGCCGGCAGCACAAAGACTCCTCTCTCCGGGAGCCAAAGGGGGCGGCGCTAGATTGGAATAAGGGGCGGCGCTAGACGGGACCATGCTGCAGCAGGAGGATGAGCTGCTACAGCTTCGGCCAGCCAGACGTCATTAGGTAAGTGTTTGGAAAGAGAGTGAGTATGTGTGTGTGTGTGTGTGTATATATACAGTGTCTGTGTATACTGTATATATGTGTGACTGTGTATGTATGCAGTGTATGTAAAGTATGTGTATATATATATATATATATATATATATGTGTCTGTGTGTGTGTATGTGTGACTGCGGCATAATGTGTGTAAGCGTCACTGGTACAGTAGGTGTTACGTGTGTAAGCGGCACTGGTACAGGGGGCATTACGTGTGTAGGCGGCACTGGTGCAGGGGGCATTACGTGTGTAAGCGGCATTGCTACAGGGGGCGTTACGTGTAAGCGGCACTGGTACAGGGGGGCGTTACACGTGTAGGCGGCACTGGTACAGGGGGCGTTACACGTGTAGGTAGCATTGGTACAGGGGGCATTACGTGTGTAAGCTGCACTGGTACAGGGGGCGCTACATGTGTAAGCGGCAATGGTACAGGGGGGTGTTACGTCTCTAAGCGGCACTGGTACAGGGGGGCGTTACGTGTCTAAGCGGCACTGGTACAGGGGGCGTTACGTGTCTAAGCGGCACTGGTACAGAGGGCATTACGTGTCTAAGCGGCACTGTTACATAGGGCGTTATGCGTGTAAGCGTCACTGCTACGGGGGGCATTACGTGTGTAAGAGTCACTGCTACAGGGGGCGTTATGTGTGTAAGCGTCACTGGTACAGGGGGGGTTACGTAAGTGTCACTGGTACAGGCGGCGTTACATGTGTAAGCGTCACTGGTACAGGGGGAGTTACGTGTGTAAGCGTCACTGCTACAGGGGGTGTTTCTTCTGTAAGCGTCACTGTTACAGGGGGGCGTTACATGTGTATGGTCACTGGTACAGGGGGGGCATTACATGTGTAAGCGTCACTGCTACAGGGGGTGTTTCTTCTGTAAGCGTCACTGGTACAGGGTGGCGTTACATGTGTAAGCGTCACTGGTACAGGGGGGCGTTACGTGTGTAAGCATCACTGGTACAGGGGGCGTTACGTGTGTAAGCGGCACTGGTACAGGGGGCGTTACGTGTGTAAGCGTCACTGCTACAGGGGGTGTTTCTTCTGTAAGCGTCACTGTTACAGGGGGGCTTTACATGTGTAAGCGGCACTGGTACAGGGGGCGTTACGTATGTAAGCATCACTGGCACGGGGGGGCGTTACATGTGTAAGCGTCACTGGTACAGGGGGCGTTACGTGTGTAAGCGTCACTGGTACAGGGGGCGTTACGTGTGTAAGCGTCACTGCTACAGGGGGTGTTTCTTCTGTAAGCGTCACTGGTACAGGGTGGCGTTACATGTGTAAGCGTCACTGGTACAGGGGGGCGTTACGTGTGTAAGCATCACTGGTACAGGGGGCGTTACGTGTGTAAGCGGCACTGGTACAGGGGGTGTTACTTGTGTAAGCGGCACTGGTACAGGGGGCGTTACGTGTGTAAGCATCACTGGTACAGGGGGCGTTACGTGTGTAAGCATCACTGGTACAGGGGGCGTTACTTGTGTATGGTCACTGGTACAGGGGGGCATTACATGTGTAAGCGTCACTGCTACAGGGGGCATTACATGTGTAAGCGTCTCTGGTACAGGGGGCATTACATGTGTAAGTGTCTCTACTACAGGGGGTATTATGTGCGCTGTGCCTTTGTAAAGTATGCAAGGGTGCAAATTTATAGTTTGCAGGGGGGCGCCGAACACCCTAGCACCGGCTCTGACTGCACACCCACTGCCCTGCACAGCACTGTCACCTTTTACATTGATTCAGCGTCCAGACATTACCCTCCGCGATATCACGCACTCTATCTGTTACATTAGCCATCTCGGGGCTTCCAGGCCGGCAGCCCAGGTGCTGTGTTGCGGAGTCAGGTCCTCTGGGGATCTGGGCGCGGCTGTGGCGGGGAGGCTCTTCTGTGACATCACGCGCAGAGGAGGCTCCAGGGCTCAGAGAGTATGCGGCGCAGGGAGGGCTATGAAAGCCTTCTACTGTGCCGCTTTCATACACATCTATGCCGATTGCCGCAGCAGCTTTTGTTACACCTGCGCTGCGGCTAGGGAGTGGGGACTGTTGATGGTGGAGGAAGCAGGCGGACTGGCAGCAGGACATAGGACGCTGCAGTAAAAGTTTTTTTGTCCCCCTATCTACAGCGCAGAGACTTGCTGCAGATGCAGTGACATACCCTCCAGCTGAACCTTTTTGGCAGGTACAGGACCTTTTTTTTATGGTCTGTACCGATTTTTGACTCTCCAAGCTTCCATTGAAAGTATATGAAAAGGGGCGTGGCCGCTGTACCAGTGGCCACGCCCCCTTTTCGAATTTGTATACATTTTTATGTGTAAATTGTTGGAGGGTATGGTGCTGCAGATGCAGTGAGCCTATTTTGGGGTGTGGGGCTGGAGCAGCAGCTCCATCAGTCCCATTGCTAATCCTGCTCTGTGAAAAAACAGCAGCCAAAGGCAGAGCCTCCCATTGGATGTAACCTGTGTGGGAGGGCGTTTCTCACCCAATCAGCTGTGGACTGGCTGTGATAGACCTGCTGCTAACCCAATGAGAGATGCGTTATACACACAGTCACAAAGTAACAGATCTGGGCTATTATATAGGAGATATATAATTTACGTCAATAGTTCTCTATATTACTTCATTTGCAATTCCACACTCTTATGTTTTATGGTAACCTAAATTTTCAATAGCTTCTCCACAGTGAGGTTTCTAGAGCATATATGAAACAAACTAATAAAAAAATATGTTATTACACTAGTTACAAATGATAATAATAAAAATGGTTACAATAACAATAGACAATACAGGTAAGAATTCAAAATAAACAGTAAACCTTATAGGACACATACAGACATTTAATTGTCCGGAAGGTTTTGCCCGCTAAAATTACGCGGACCTCCAGATTAATTTTGGATTACCGTGGGTATGTATGCTCCTGATACCCGCGGTATCCAATTTTATAAACATTGGTCATTGGGTATTTCACGGGCAAAATCCCATGGGAGGGGAATTTTATTATTTTTTTAAACAGACTGCGGACGACTGCTGATGACTGTGCGGGGAGCAGGTATAGTGTAGTGTGTAGTGTGTGCGGGACCAGGTGCAGGTTGAGCAGTAGTGTACTGTTTTCTAGGAGCAGGTGCAAAGTTAGTGTAATGTATTGTGTAGTGTGTGCGGGACCAGGTGCAGGTTGAGCAGCAGTGTACTGTTTTCTAGGAGCAGGTGCAAAGTTAGTGTAGTGTAGTGTAGTCAGTGCCATTTCTTGCGGCGGGCGAGCCGTGCAACCGCACGGGGTGCCCGCCGCGGCACTTTGCAGGTCCCGGTTTCCCTGTCCTCCGTCTTTCCGAGGACTCTTTCTCGGGGAACGGAGTTTCGCGGAATGACGCGGTTGCGTCGTGACGTCACGACGCATTCGTGTCATTCTGCGAAACTCCGCCCCCCGAGCAGGAGTACTCGGGAAGACGGAGAAGGGCTGGGAGGAGGAGGCGCGAGGAAGCTGGAATGACTAGGCGCGAGGAAGGAGAGACGGCCAACCCGAAGAGCGGGAAGATCCTTCATATGTAAGTTGTCTCTCTCTCTCGCCCCCTCTCTCTCCCTTCCTTCCCCCCCACTTGACACTTGCCTGCCACACTGTGTAAAATTTGGATTCTTGCCTGCGGCACTGTGTAATTGAGGACACTTGCCTGCTGCACTGTGTAATCGGGCACACTTACCTGCCGTAATGTGTAAATTAGGGACACTTGCCTGCTGCACTGTGTAAATTGGGGACACTTGTCTGCTGCACTGTGTAATTGGGGACACTTGCCTGCCACAATGTGTAAATTGGGGACACTTGCCTGCTGCACTGTGTAAATTGGGGACACTTGCCTGCTGCACTGTGTAAATTGGGAACACTTGCCTGCTGCACTGTGTAATTGGGGACACTTGTCTGCTGCACTGTGTAATTGGGGACACTTGCCTGCCACAATGTGTAAATTGAGGACACTTGCCTGCCGCATTGTGTAAATTAGGGACACTTGCCTGCTGCACTGTGTAATTGGGGACACTTGCCTGCCATAATGTGTAAAATGGGGACTCTTGTCTGCCGCAATGTGTAAAATGGGGACTCTTGTCTGCCGCAATATGTAAAATGGGTACTCTTGCCTGCCTACTGTGTAAAATGGGGACACGTGCCTGCCGCACCATGTAAAATGGGGACATGTGCCTGCGTAATGTGTAAAATGGGGACTCTTGCCTGCCGTAGTGTGTAAAATGGGGACTCTTGCCTGCCGTAGTGTGTAAAATGGGGCCTTTTTTTCCCCCTGTGGTGGCCGTGATATCAGATGAGGCCACGCCCATTTTAATGAGACCACACACCCTTGTCGGGAGCATTTTTTGTTTTTAGATCTATGGGGGGGGGGGGGCGGCATTTTGAAATCTCGCACTGGGAGCCAAATTGGCTAGAAACAGCCCTGAGTGTAGTGTAGTTAGTGTGTGCAGAAAGCAGGTGCAGGGATAAGGGTAGTGGGGTGCAGGGTTAAGGGTAGTACCTGTCCTGTGCCCGGCCATGGAAGTTGTATGTGACGCTGGAGAAGAGATTAAGGAGGAGGACATTACTGCAGAAGGTGCGTAATTATGGACTAATTAAGCTAATTGGAAACATAAAATAGCTTAATTAGTCATGGGGAGAGAGGAGGGCTTTCCAAAGGATTCCAGAGAAAGTCCCAATGATTTAATCATAAAATAAGTATTTATTATTATTATTATTAAATTTTATTTATAGGGTGCATTTTATTTATAGTGTTACGCAGCGCCGTACAAAGGACAGTACGGGGAGACAAAACTTAGCATAACAGTAATTAAATAACAAAAATGGAGTACAGGTAACAAAGAGCACCATAATTCTCAAAACATAATACAACTTAGATGTAAGTAGCAAGGGAGTAACCATTGTACTACTTGGGGCTGGCGGCCATAGATAGAGAGGAGCCTTTACCAGTAGGAGAAAGAGCAGGTAAAGATGGTCGCTGACTGAAATGTGTCGAGAAGAGGGCTTAGACAACAATATTAAATAGGAAAGAGGGCCCTGCTACCTAAACCTGTTCTGGGAGTGCTAATAAAAAAAACTTGAGCACTCAAAAAAATTCAAAACCCTGCACCCAATTGAATAGCTACAGGTGTCAGATTTTTGGTAAACACGTACCTACAGAGATTGAATATGCCCAATAGGGTGAGTTTTACTTTGTGATGACTGAAAGGACGGCTCAGTCAGTGGGCGTGATGTAACGAAGTCCGCATTTGGCGACCGCCGTGTGGGATGCCGGTTGGGCTCAGACTTTTTTTATAGGGGCAATCATTGACAAGTCTAAACCATGCCTTGTAAATGATTACCCCTTTAAAAAAAATCTGAGTTCGGCCGGCATCCTGCACGGTCGTCAAATGCAGATTTCATTACCTTCCGGCCTATGTCTCATAAATTAGGCTCTAGAATGATGATCACTTTATAGAAAAGGTGTGAATATGGATACTGTACACAATTCATTTTCCGCAATGCAAACTCTAACTAGCAGCAGTGTGCCACATAAGATTGCTGTATGTATCATACTTGCCTACCTGACCCTCTCCATGAGGGAGAAAATGCTCTGTTCCTGGACTGTCCTGGTAATGTATGATTGCCATCACCTGTGGTGAGCTAGTTAATTGATAAGAAAGGTGTTTCACCACAGGTGATGGCAATCATACATTACCAGGAAAGTCCAGGAACAGAGCATTTTCTTCCTCATGGAGAGGGTCAGGTAGGCAAGTATGTCTTGTGGTATTCTGTAGATTTTATCAGATCTAGGGGAATAATTACATATGCAGACTGTTAAGCCAGTATAAGCATACTGAGATAAACTGTGAGCGTGCTTAGTTTACTAACCAGAAAATATCCTTCTGCCACTGGTTTGCATATAGATTATTTTTAGACACTATGGGGTCTATTCATGAAGCAATGAAAAGTGTGGAGAAGTGAGTCAGTGGAGAAGCTGCCCATGGCAACCAATCAGCTGCTACATATAATTTTATAGTCTGCAAATTATAAATGTTACGTCAATGTTGATCGGTTGCCATGGGAAACTTCTCCACGGGCTCACTTCTCCACAGTTTTTACTGCTTCATGGATAGACCCCTTAAGCCTTAAGTATTCCTACTGGCTACCTCTAGAGACAATGGTCTATTTATGAAGCAGTGGAGAAGTGAGCCAGTGGAGAAGTTGCCCATGGCAACCAATCAGCATTGAAGTAACATTTATAATTTGCATGCTGTACAATTATACGGAGCAGCTGATTGGTTGCCATGGGCAACTTCTCCACTGGCTCACTTCTCCACTCTATTCACTGCTTCATGAATAAACCCCAATCTGTCTGCTGGACATAGCAGGAGGCCAAAAGGCAAGAGTTTGTGTAAAGCTATCGCACAAGTTCTATGGAGGGAACAAAGTGAACTCGGTAGTTAATGCTTTTTTTTAATACAACCTCTGATATAGCGGAAACTCTCTAAACCAAAGGTTCTCAAACTCGGTCCTCGGGGGCACACACAGTGCATGTTTTGCAGGTCTCCTCACAGAATCGCAAGTGAAATAGTTAGCTCCACCTGTGGACCTTTTAAAATGTGTCAGTGAGTAATTAATACACCTCTGCACCTGCTGGGTTACCTGCAAAACATGCACTGTGTGTGCCCCCGAGGACCGAGTTTGAGAACCTCTGCTCTAAACCCATAATATACATACCATACTTGCCTACCTGACCCTCTCCATGAGGGAGAAAATGCTCTGTTCCTGGACTTTCCTGGTAATGTATGACTGCCATCACCTGTGGTGAGCTAGTTAATAGATAAGAAAGGTGTTTCACCACAGGTGATGGCAATCATACAGTACCAGGAAAGTCCAGGAACAGAGCATTTTCTCCCTCATGGAGAGGGTCAGGTAGGCAAGTATAATTTGCATGCCTCATTTAATAATACCAAAATTTCCAAGTTGCAAGGGCCCTTACCCACTGATGTCAAAATGCATTCCATTTACTAATGATTTTAGCAGTAGCAGCATGTAAGTAGTATAGTAAGGATTAAGGGCAATGCGCAGCTCTTATGAAAGTGACACCATATCTCCCAACATGACCCTCTCCAGGAGGGACACAATGCTCTGCTTCTGGACTTTTCTCTTAATTTTTTATTGCCGGCACCGGTTTTGAACAGGTTAATGGATAAGAAAGGTGTTTCACCACAGGTGATGGCAATCATAAATTAAGAGAGAAGTCCAGGAGCAGAGCATTCTATCCATCCTGGAGAGGGTCATGTTGGGAGGTATGTTACACTGCTGTCCATGCAGCCACAGAAGTCAGGTGACCCATCTCTGCTTCAAACATTTGAACTTGCAATTTGGAGCCTTTGGGTTGCGGTACATGTTACCAGTGCTGTCTGCTCCTTTTACTTGTATGCAAGTGTTGTAAATTGACCCCACCGAATGCAAGAGCTCATTGTACACAGCATCAATTTCAGCAGTATCACTGCAGTGTCATGTAACACAACACAAGTGGGATAGTGCAGCGAAATCTGGCCATCCAGATGTGAAAGATATACCAATGTTTCAGCCGTTTTATTGTACATGCCTTCTTCAGGACTGTTTGGAAATAAACTAGTTTTTTAGGTTGGTGGATGCACCATAAACATGAGGCATAAGCACAGTAAAAACGCCACTGCAAGGTTCAACCTAATACCCCCCCCAAAGGACCTCCACGGGTTGTACAGTAGGCATGGCAATTTGAGGACTGTGGGGTCAATATTTCTGATTATGGGAAAGCTAGGGAGATCTCTGCATGGACCAGAAGCTATACTTTTATCCGTGCACCTTGCCACGATGTGCACTCAGTTCATGCTTTTTGCTAAGGCCATGGGCCTGATTCAGATGTGGTTGGAGGTGTGACACATAGCACAAAGTATGGATGTTCAGTACTTTGCATCATGTGCCAGACCCATACTGCGTATGTGTAGTATGGGTCCTACATAGTTGGATGCACTATGTCTGCAGACCAGAAATGACCCTAGGCATAGGCAAACTGGGCAAATGCCTAGGGCATTTCATATGCCTAGGGGCACAAGCAGCTTCTGCTGATTAAAATTATATGCGGCATGCTTATAGTCTGTGTGTGACTGTGGCTGTATCTGCATACGAAATGCTACATTACAGTGTATTCCTGGAAAACATTTCGTATGCAGATACAGCCACAGCCTCACACAGAATATAGGCATGTTGCATATAATTTTAGCAGAAGCTGCTTGTGCATCCTAGCCACATAATAATGGAAATAAGATGCATTTTCATCAAAAACAGTCACCCGACGTTAGCAGAGCTGCCAGATGACTCACGCCAGGCATCTTCTGCTGAATGGCGTATTGAGGCAAGATGTATGAGGACACATCTGTATCCAAGCAGAGTCAGAGGTCACAGTGCTAGCGGCCCTGTGTGTCCTGTGTGTGGGTGGGTTGGTTGTGCGGTAGTGTTCGGCATATGTGTAAGGGGCATTATGTGTATAAGGGCATTAATAAAGGTTGACATAATGTGTAAGGTGCATTATGTTTATAAGGACATTAATAATGTGTGCCATACTGTATGTGTAAGGGGCATTATTGTGTGGTATTATGTGTAGAAATACATTACAAATGTGTGGCATTATGTGTATAAGGTGCTCTACTGTGTGGCACAACGTATAGAAAGGGCACTACTGTGTGGTCTAATGTGAATAAAGAGCAAAATTGTGTGGTGTAATGTGAATAAGGAGCAATTCAATGTGATGTAATGTGAATAAGGGGCACTACTGTAAGGAGTAACGTTTATAAGGTAAAGTGATACTACTGTGTAATGTAACGTGAATAAGGGACATAACGTGAATAAAGTTGCACTACTGTGTGGCGTAATTTGAACTCGGGGTACTATTGTATGGTCATACCCTTCCCAGAAAGAACACACACCTTTTTGAGCTGTGCACAGAATGTGCGCACTGTTCCTATTTAAAATATTGGGGTAGGAGCACCAAAATGAGCTGCAAGGGGGGGGGGGGGGGGGGCACCAGCCAACATCTTGCCTAGGGCATCATATTGGTTAGGGCCGGCTCTGCTGCAGACTGTCAGTGATTCACAATATGTTGCCATTTGGGGGTGGGGATGGGGCAGCGACGGCCACCGCTTCCCAAAACGAAGATTTGGCGCCTCAGTTTTAGGGGAATGCCATGGCCAGGATCTCTGTTGAAAGGTGAAGATGCCCTGGCCTCTGTGTAAGAACTGTGACGGTCGGCCAGTGGTGTTGTAGGTGATCCGATTCTGTGTCCTAGTATGCAGCATGGATTACTAATGTAAGCATGGTATCAGACGCCCCCTGCTGCATTAACATAGTAGTGCATCACTGCGGATTTCATGTAAGCAGCAGCGATTGCACCTCCAACCACATCTGAAGCAGGTCTCATGTGCATAGCCTGGGGAGACCGGTCAGTCTGTAACTTTTTATGGGTTAATCTTTTTACACAGCCATACAGTATACTTGGCTAGACAAGAGGTTTGGAAAACTGGACTTTTTCCGCTTGTTTGGAGGTTTTTGTCTCCCCTTCCTCTTTGGTTTGGCAGGTTTTGGCATTGATAGCCATCACCTCGTTTTATTTTGTATGCAGCTCAGTTTCATGCAATGTGTACAGAATTAACGAAAAGTCATTTGACATTTTATGAATTTGTTTGTATAATGGATCTCCAGTTTTAGAAGCAGTTGATTGGTGAATGCTGACCACATTTTAGAAATCCTATTGGTTTGTACTCCTAGGGGCTGATTCACTATCATTTGCTAATGTAAGAACGCACACACTGTGCGATTTTCGTCAGACTGCGCATGTGCATTGAATGCATTGAGCGTGCGCAAAGACCAAATGTGATCGCTCTGCGTATGCAGCCTAATTGGCAACAATTTGATTGACAGGAAGTGACCGTTCGTGGGCATACTCATAGCGTTTGTACGGAATGGTTGGAAAAATGCAGGAGTGTCATGGCGGTTATAGGGGCATGTATCTGATGTTATCTGCGAACACTGCCCTGAAACTTGGCACCCGGTGTGACTGCAGTCACATTAGATTGAGTGGGCATGGGTCAGCTGCAACTGCTGATTGTGCTTGTTTTTTGCATACAGTATGTATTGCGATCTGGCTAATGCATACTCAGATTTGCGAATGCATCGGTGGGCATCTTTTATGCTTTCTGGGTGGCTCTTCACATGTGATTTCTAGCAGTAGCAGGAAAATCCCTATCTCAGCCTCAATAGCGATCCATGGTGAACTATGCCCTGAGTTACCCACACAGGGAATTCTGATTGGACTAGTGGTCATATGTCCATCATCCTACGTTACATTGGATAATGTAAGATCATTTGTATTCTCTATTATGACCTGCAAAATGACAGTATATATATATATATTGTATATATGATGTTATGAATGACAGTTTCTTATCAGTTTTTACAGATACAATCCACATGGATATTTTACATATTGGCTGATTATTATACACGCTCCTTTGCCTCTATGCACATCAATACATCTCAACAAATGAATGGTCCCCTACAAGTGACTTTAAATGTTCAGTTACAGTACATGGCACTGTTTTAAAGCACAATTGCAATCTGCATAATCACTATATATATATATATATATATATATATATGTAATATTTTTCCTTAGTGAGCTATAACCAGTCCCAGATTGTAGAGAGACATTTTAAAAGACTTTGGGGTCATTCCGAGTTGATCGCTCGCTAGTTACTTTTTGCAGCCATGCAAATGAATAGTCGCTGCCCACTGGGGAATGTATATTTGCTGTGCAAGGGTGCGGTCGCATGTGTAGCAGAGCGGTACAAAAATAGTTTGTGCAGTTTCTGAGTAGCTCAGAACTTTCTCAGCCGCTACGATCACTTCAGCCTGTCCGGTCCCGGAATTGACGTCAGACACACGCCCTGCAAACGCTTGGATACGCCTGCGTTTTTCCAAACACTCAGTTGACACCCACAAACGCCCTCTTCCTGTAAATCTCCTTGCGATTGGCTGTGCGAATGGATTCTTCGTTAAATCCATAGAAATACTTCTCGTCCATCTGAAATATTGACATTATAACATCAGGAAAGCTGTATAAGAATTGCTCCATTTGAGATGGTTCCCTATGAATATTGGTTTGAGAATTTCTCCCCTGCATAGGATTTTTTTCCCCCCGGATATTAATCAGGATACTAGGCACATCATAACTTTGTTTGGCCTACTGTTTCCAGTCAACAGTTAAAATGTTCTAATTTGGTACCATCCAATTATGCATCCAATCTGACAAGTTACATTGTCTTAAACAAATTGTAGTCGCTTTACAGCAACTAAAAAGTACCTTTTATAGAAATTTTTAAACCCTTGAAGAAGTCGATTGACGAAATGCGTAGGGTCATCTAATACGGGCCCTTACATAGTGGAACTGACTTACCCCCCTTGAGCTCACACCTTTAAGGTGAGGGAGGGTATTGCTTACCATCTGGACCACTGGTGTAGGGACCGTAGATGTTTCTTTGTTTCTGACAATTGTAATTGAATACTGTGAATTATTTTTGTGTCTTTTTAATAAATGTACAATCATTGTAAAATTCTAATTTGCCTTAAGGCTTTTATTTGTAGGGTGATCTTTTGGTGTGAGGGTGATTCTGTATAGGTACCCCGAAATCACATCTTAAAGACAGTGGGGCAGATGTATTAATCTGGAGAAGGCATAAAGAAGTGGTAAACCAGTGATAAAAGCAAGGTGATACACGCACCAGCCAATCAGCTCCAATATGTAAATGAACAGTTAGGAGCTGATTGGCTGGTGCGTGTATCACCTTGCATTTATCACTAGTTTATCACTTCCTTATGCCATCTCCAGGTTAATACATATGCCCCAGAGTCTTTTAAACAGGCTCTGTACAATCTGGGACTGGTTTATAGCGCACTAAGGAAAAAATATTACATATCATCATCTCATCGGTTCCTGCTAACAGCAGTTCCTCCTGCGGTACTGCTGAAAGAAGAGAGCAGATTAAGACCATTTCGTGTTTGTGTATATATATATATATATATATATATATATATATATATATTTCTATTAGAGATGAGCGCCGGAAATTTTTCGGGTTTTGTGTTTTGGTTTTGGGTTCGGTTCCGCGGCCGTGTTTTGGGTTCGAACGCGTTTTGGCAAAACCTCACCGAATTATTTTTGTCGGATTCGGGTGTGTTTTGGATTCGGGTGTTTTTTTCAAAAAACCCTAAAAAACAGCTTAAATCATAGAATTTGGGGGTAATTTTGATCCCAAAGTATTATTAACCTCAAAAAACATAATTTACACTCATTTTCAGCCTATTCTGAACACATCACACCTCACAATATTATTTTTAGTCCTAAAATTTGCACCGAGGTCGCTGTGTGAGTAAGATAAGCGACCCTAGTGGCCGACACAAACACCGGGGCCCATCTAGGAGTGGCACTGCAGTGTCACGCAGGATGTCCCTTCAAAAAACCCTCCCCAAACAGCACATGACGCAAAGAAAAAAAGAGGCGCAATGAGATAGCTGTGTGAGTAAGATTAGCGACCCTAGTGGCCGACACAAACACCGGGCCCATCTAGGAGTGGCACTGCAGTGTCACGCAGGATGGCCCTTCCAAAAAACCCTCCCCAAACAGCACATGACGCAAAGAAAAAAAGAGGCGCAATGAGGTAGCTGTGTGAGTAAGATTAGCGACCCTAGTGGCCGACACAAACACCGGGCCCATCTAGGAGTGGCACTGCAGTGTCACGCAGGATGGCCCTTCCAAAAAACCCTCCCCAAACAGCACATGACGCAAAGAAAAAAAGAGGCGCAATGAGGTAGCTGACTGTGTGAGTAAGATTAGCGACCCTAGTGGCCGACACAAACACCGGGCACATCTAGGAGTGGCACTGCAGTGTCACGCAGGATGTCCCTTCCAAAAAACCCTCCCCAAACAGCACATGACGCAAAGAAAAAAAGAGGCGCAATGAGGTAGCTGTGTGAGTAAGATTAGCGACCCTAGTGGCCGACACAAACACCGGGCCCATCTAGGAGTGGCACTGCAGTGTCACGCAGGATGTCCCTTCCAAAAAACCCTCCCCAATCAGCACATGATGCAAAGAAAAAGAAAAGAAAAAAGAGGTGCAAGATGGAATTATCCTTGGGCCCTCCCACCCACCCTTATGTTGTATAAACAAAACAGGACATGCACACTTTAACCAACCCATCATTTCAGTGACAGGGTCTGCCACACGACTGTGACTGATATGACGGGTTGGTTTGGACCCCCCCCCAAAAAAGAAGCAATTAATCTCTCCTTGCACAAACTGGCTCTACAGAGGCAAGATGTCCACCTCATCTTCACCCTCCGATATATCACCGTGTACATCCCCCTCCTCACAGATTATCAATTCGTCCCCACTGGAATCCACCATCTCAGCTCCCTGTGTACTTTGTGGAGGCAATTGCTGCTGGTCAATGTCTCCGCGGAGGAATTGATTATAATTCATTTTAATGAACATCATCTTCTCCACATTTTCTGGATGTAACCTCGTACGCCGATTGCTGACAAGGTGAGCGGCGGCACTAAACACTCTTTCGGAGTACACACTTGTGGGAGGGCAACTTAGGTAGAATAAAGCCAGTTTGTGCAAGGGCCTCCAAATTGCCTCTTTTTCCTGCCAGTATAAGTACGGACTGTGTGACGTGCCTACTTGGATGCGGTCACTCATATAATCCTCCACCATTCTATCAATGTTGAGAGAATCATATGCAGTGACAGTAGACGACATGTCCGTAATCGTTGTCAGGTCCTTCAGTCCGGACCAGATGTCAGCATCAGCAGTCGCTCCAGACTGCCCTGCATCACCGCCAGCGGGTGGGCTCGGAATTCTGAGCCTTTTCCTCGCACCCCCAGTTGCGGGAGAATGTGAAGGAGGAGATGTTGACAGGTCGCGTTCCGCTTGACTTGACAATTTTGTCACCAGCAGGTCTTTCAACCCCAGCAGACCTGTGTCTGCCGGAAAGAGAGATCCAAGGTAGGCTTTAAATCTAGGATCGAGCACGGTGGCCAAAATGTAGTGCTCTGATTTCAACAGATTGACCACCCGTGAATCCTTGTTAAGCGAATTAAGGGCTGCATCCACAAGTCCCACATGCCTAGCGGAATCGCTCCGTGTTAGCTCCTTCTTCAATGCCTCCAGCTTCTTCTGCAAAAGCCTGATGAGGGGAATGACCTGACTCAGGCTGGCAGTGTCTGAACTGACTTCACGTGTGGCAAGTTCAAAGGGCATCAGAACCTTGCACAACGTTGAAATCATTCTCCACTGCACTTGAGACAGGTGCATTCCATCTCCTATATCGTGCTCAATTGTATAGGCTTGAATGGCCTTTTGCTGCTCCTCCAACCTCTGAAGCATATAGAGGGTTGAATTCCACCTCGTTACCACTTCTTGCTTCAGATGATGGCAGGGCAGGTTCAGTAGTTTTTGGTGGTGCTCCAGTCTTCTGTACGTGGTGCCTGTACGCCGAAAGTGTCCCGCAATTTTTCTGGCCACCGACAGCATCTCTTGCACGCCCCTGTCGTTTTTTAAAAAATTCTGCACCACCAAATTCAAGGTATGTGCAAAACATGGGACGTGCTGGAATTTGCCCATATTTAATGCACACACAATATTGCTGGCGTTGTCCGATGCCACAAATCCACAGGAGAGTCCAATTGGGGTAAGCCATTCCGCGATGATCTTCCTCAGTTGCCGTAAGAGGTTTTCAGCTGTGTGCGTATTCTGGAAAGCGGTGATACAAAGCGTAGCCTGCCTAGGAAAGAGTTGGCGTTTGCGAGATGCTGCTACTGGTGCCGCCGCTGCTGTTCTTGCGGCGGGAGTCCATACATCTACCCAGTGGGCTGTCACAGTCATATAGTCCTGACCCTGCCCTGCTCCACTTGTCCACATGTCCGTGGTTAAGTGGACATTGGGTACAACTGCATTTTTTAGGACACTGGTGAGTCTTTTTCTGACGTCCGTGTACATTCTCGGTATCGCCTGCCTAGAGAAGTGGAACCTAGATGGTATTTGGTAACGGGGGCACACTGCCTCAATAAATTGTCTAGTTCCCTGTGAACTAACGGCGGATACCGGACGCACGTCTAACACCAACATAGTTGTCAAGGACTCAGTTATCCGCTTTGCAGTAGGATGACTGCTGTGATATTTCATCTTCCTCGCAAAGGACTGTTGAACAGTCAATTGCTTACTGGAAGTAGTACAAGTGGGCTTACGACTTCCCCTCTGGGATGACCATCGACTCCCAGCGGCAACAACAGCAGCGCCAGCAGCAGTAGGCGTTACACGCAAGGATGCATCGGAGGAATCCCAGGCAGGAAAGGACTCGTCAGACTTGCCAGTGACATGGCCTGCAGGACTATTGGCATTCCTGGGGAAGGAGGAAATTGACACTGAGGGAGTTGGTGGGGTGGTTTGCGTGAGCTTGGTTACAAGAGGAAGGGATTTACTGGTCAGTGGACTGCTTCCGCTGTCACCCAAAGTTTTTGAACTTGTCACTGACTTATTATGAATGCGCTGCAGGTGACGTATAAGGGAGGATGTTCCGAGGTGGTTAACGTCCTTACCCCTACTTATTACAGCTTGACAAAGGGAACACACGGCTTGACACCTGTTGTCCGCATTTCTGGTGAAATACCTCCACACCGAAGAGCTGATTTTTTTGGTATTTTCACCTGGCATGTCAACGGCCATATTCCTCCCACGGACAACAGGTGTCTCCCCGGGTGCCTGACTTAAACAAACCACCTCACCATCAGAATCCTCCTGGTCAATTTCCTCCCCAGCGCCAGCAACACCCATATCCTCCTCATCCTGGTGTACTTCAACACTGACATCTTCAATCTGACTATCAGGAACTGGACTGCGGGTGCTCCTTCCAGCACTTGCAGGGGGCATGCAAATAGTGGAAGGCGCATGCTCTTCACGTCCAGTGTTGGGAAGGTCAGGCATCGCAAACGACACAATTGGACTCTCCTTGTGGATTTGGGATTTCAAAGAACGCACAGTTCTTTGCGGTGCTTTTGCCAGCTTGAGTCTTTTCAGTTTTCTAGCGAGAGGCTGAGTGCTTCCATCCTCATGTGAAGCTGAACCACTAGCCATGAACATAGGCCAGGGCCTCAGCCGTTCCTTGCCACTCCGTGTGGTAAATGGCATATTGGCAAGTTTACGCTTCTCCTCCGACAATTTTATTTTAGGTTTTGGAGTCCTTTTTTTTCTGATATTTGGTGTTTTGGATTTGACATGCTCTGTACTATGACATTGGGCATCGGCCTTGGCAGACGACGTTGCTGGCATTTCATCGTCTCGGCCATGACTAGTGGCAGCAGCTTCAGCACGAGGTGGAAGTGGATCTTGATCTTTCCCTAATTTTGGAACCTCAACTTTTTTGTTCTCCATATTTTATAGGCAGAACTAAAAGGCACCTCAGGTAAACAATGGAGATGGATGGATTGGATAGTTTACTAGTATACAATTATGGACGGACTGCCACGGTTAGGTGGTATAAAAAAACCACGGTTAGGTGGTATATATTATAATAATAATACAATTATGGATGGACGGACTGCCTGCCGACTGCCGACACAGAGGTAGCCACAGCCGTGAACTACCGCACTGTACACTGGTTGATAAAGAGATAGTAGTATACTCGTAACAACTAGTATGACACTATGACGACGGTATAAAGAATGGAAAAAAAACCACGGTTAGGTGGTATATATTATAATAATAATACAATTATGGATGGACGGACTGCCTGCCGACTGCCGACACAGAGGTAGCCACAGCCGTGAACTACCGCACTGTACACTGGTTGATAAAGAGATAGTAGTATACTCGTAACAACTAGTATGACACTATGACGACGGTATAAAGAATGGAAAAAAAAACACGGTTAGGTGGTATATATTATAATAATAATACAATTATGGATGGACGGACTGCCTGCCGACTGCCGACACAGAGGTAGCCACAGCCGTGAACTACCGCACTGTACACTGGTTGATAAAGAGATAGTAGTATACTCGTAACAACTAGTATGACACTATGACGACGGTATAAAGAATGGAAAAAAAACCACGGTTAGGTGGTATATATTATAATAATAATACAATTATGGATGGACGGACTGCCTGCCGACTGCCGACACAGAGGTAGCCACAGCCGTGAACTACCGCACTGTACACTGGTTGATAAAGAGATAGTAGTATACTCGTAACAACTAGTATGACACTATGACGACGGTATAAAGAATGGAAAAAAAACCACGGTTAGGTGGTATATATTATAATAATAATACAATTATGGATGGACGGACTGCCTGCCGACTGCCGACACAGAGGTAGCCACAGCCGTGAACTACCGCACTGTACACTGGTTGATAAAGAGATAGTAGTATACTCGTAACAACTAGTATGACACTATGACGACGGTATAAAGAATGGAAAAAAAACCACGGTTAGGTGGTATATATTATAATAATAATACAATTATGGATGGACGGACTGCCTGCCGACTGCCGACACAGAGGTAGCCACAGCCGTGAACTACCGCACTGTACACTGGTTGATAAAGAGATAGTAGTATACTCGTAACAACTAGTATGACACTATGACGACGGTATAAAGAATGGAAAAAAAACCACGGTTAGGTGGTATATATTATAATAATAATACAATTATGGATGGACGGACTGCCTGCCGACTGCCGACACAGAGGTAGCCACAGCTGTGAACTACCGCACTGTACACTTGTTGATAAAGAGATAGTAGTATACTCGTAACAACTAGTATGACACTATGACGGTATAAAGAAAGAAAAAAAAATACCACGGTTAGGTGGTATATATTGTAATACAATTATGGATGGACGGACTGCCTGCCGAGTTCCGACTGCCGACACAGAGGTAGCCACAGCCGTGAACTACCGCACTGTACTGTGTCTGCTGCTAATATAGACTGGTTGATAAAGAGATAGTATACAATACATACAACAATGAATATACTACTATACTGGTGGTCAGGCACTGGTCACCACCACTAGTCACACTGGCAGTGGCACTCCTGCAGCAAAAGTGTGCACTGTTTAATTTTAAATTAATATAATATTATGTACTCCTGGGGGCTCCTGCTATAACAACCTGCAGTGCTCCCCAGTCTCCCCCACAATTATTATAAGCTTTGCCTTTTATACATTGATGTGCAGCACACTGGGCTGAGCTGAGTGCACACAGACTGAGTCACACTGTGTGACTGGCTGCTGCTGTGTATCGTTTTTTTTCAGGCAGAGAACGGATATAGCAGAGAACGGATATATATTAAAATAAATAAAAGTTAACTAACAACAACTGCACTGGTCACTGTGGTAAACTCTGTCTGACTCTGCACAATCTCTCTCTCTCTTCTAATCTAATTTCTAATGGAGAGGACGCCAGCCACGTCCTCTCCCTATCAATCTCAATGCACGTGTGAAAATGGCGGCGACGCGCGGCTCCTTATATAGAATCCGAGTCTCGCGAGAATCCGACAGCGTCATGATGACGTTCGGGCGCGCTCGGGTTAACCGAGCAAGGCGGGAGGATCCGAGTCTGCTCGGACCCGTAAAAAAAACATGAAGTTCGTGCGGGTTCGGTTTCAGAGAAACCGAACCCGCTCATCTCTAATTTCTATGGCAGTGAATTGTTACGTTCAGAAATTTATCAGGATTACTTCGAATCACAGCTGGTTGCTCAATGTTGAAGTGAAAAACAGCCTAAAGGGGAGATGTACTAAGCAGTGGAATGAGTGGAGAAGTGAGCCATTAGTGAAGTTGCCCATGGCAACCAATCAGCTGCTCTGTATAATTTTGTAATATGCCAATTATAAATAAGTATTAAGCATTAGGAGTAAGAGCAAAAAAAAGTGCAATTTGCTCCTAGAATAAACCATGTTGCACTGGAAGAGGGGTAAATTCATTTACTTTTTGCATGTAGTCCACAGAGGGTGTAGTAGTGTATGCCGGCGGCCGGCTCCCGGCGACCAGCATACCGGCGCCGGAATCCCGACCGCCGGCATACCGTCAGCTGGGCGAGCACAAATGAGCCCCTTGCGGGCTTGCTACGCGCGCCACGCTATTTATTCTCCCTCCAGGGGGGGTCGTGGACCCCCAAGAGGGAGAATAAATGTCGGTATGCCGGCTGTCGGGATTCCGGCGCCGGGATGCTGGACGTCAGGAACCCAGCCGCCGGCATACAGAAGACCACCATCCACAGATGCTGGACAGTTTTATTGTTACATTGCAGTTTAGAATTATGCTAGTACATGGCCTTCCCAACTTTAGTAATTGTCAAACGGGTACATCTGTGCAGTGGCGTCACTAGGATGGGTGTGGCACACTGGGTGACATCAAAATGCAGATCTGCTTTGCTTTTTTTGGTGTCACCCCCTCAGATGGTGTCACCAATCAATGCACGTCATGCGCACAGTGCCTGGAGAGGCTGGGGGTTGCCTGGGCAAGGTTTCATTACATAAAAAGGATGTATACTCCCTGCGCCTTAAATAATATTGCTGCTTTCAGTGTTATCACAAAAAGGGGGATATTTATCAAAATCTTGGAGAGAGATCAGGTACTGACCAATCAGCTTTAACTGTCATTGTGTGGGCTGTGGGGAGATCTATCAAAGAGTGAATAAAGTCGAGAGAGATAAAGTACCCAGCAGTCAGCTCGTCATTTTTCAAGCACAGGCGGTAACGTGACAGGAGCTGATTGGTTAGTACTTTATCTGTGTCCACTTTATCTCTCTTCATTCTTGAATCCCCCCAAAACCTGAAAAAATTACAGTTAGGAGCTGGTTGGTTGGTACTTTATCTCTCTCCAAATTTTGATAAAACTCCCTCAAAGAATCTTCTTCGGAATGCCTTCCCTAATCTTCACCGCAACAATCTCTTTGAAAGCAGTGCCATGCGAAACTCAATTTCAATCCCTATTGTTTTTCATTATCGTCACGCATTAAAAACGGACATTTCCAGTGCAGATCCGAAGACAAATGTGAATTCACACAGCAGGTTTCTTCATGAGGTGTGAAGTCCTGAAGTAGTGTCACCAGGGATTACACAGCAGATACTGTAGCTTCCTCTTAATTCCTCCGTAGATTGCACTACAGACGGGTTCCTTTCAGTACTGTAGGAGGAATCCTCAGTGAAGATAAGATCATTGGGTCCTAAGAGACAACACAGTAATATCAGTAATATTCTCCAGGGTAAGAGCAATTCATTCTATTACAAAGTAAGTATACTGTACTCTAGCTGTTCCAGACTGCAATTTTATTTTATTGTTGTATTTTGTCGCTAAAGTATTTTGAATAGTTTCTGATTTGGAGGAAATAAACATCTTACCGAACAGAAGATGAATCATTTTTTCTTTTATAGCTGTGCTGAAACTTACAGACTGTTGTAACTGGAACAGGTATAACTGAGGGGCAGATTTATTAAACCTGGTGAAGTGATAAATTGCACGGTGATAAAGGACCAGCCAATCAGCTCCTAACTTCCATGTCATAAGCTGGGTTTGAAAAATGACAGTTAGGAGCTGACTGGCTGGTGCTTTATCACCTTCCACTTTATCAGTTCTCCAGGCTTAATAAATCTGCCCCTCAGTGAGGTGCGGTGAGGTCAGTGGCTAGGGAGGCACCAACTAGTGTCAGAGCCAGATTTACACATACATACAGGATGGATGTGGATCATCAAATCGACAGTGTCTAGGTTGACAATGTTTAGGTCGACCACTATAGGTCGACAGTCACTAGGTCGACAGGGTTTCTAGGTCGACATGTGCTAGGTCGACAGGTTAAAAGGTCGACATGAGTTTTTCATGGTTTTTTTTGGTGTAGTTTTCTCCGTACAGTGACTGGGAACCCCAATTAGTGCACCGTGTCCCCTCGCATGGCTCGCTTTACTCGCCATGCTTCGGGCAAGGTGCCTCGCTCCGCTTCGCTCGGCACAGGTTACCGTTCCAATCGTAGTCCACGTGGATCGTTAAGTATGAAAAAGTAAAAAAAAAAGAAAAAAAATGTGAAAAACTCATGTCGACCGTTTGACCTGTCGACCTAGCACATGTCGACCTAAAAACCCTGTCGACCTTCAAACCCTGTCGACCTAGTGACTGTCGACCCATAGTGGTCGACCTAAACATTGTTGACCTAGACAGTGTCGATCTTCAGACAGGATCCCATACAGGATTTGGTGGTGAGTTTGGCTATAAAACTGATTAGAAAAATATAACGATGATTTGAATAATACAAAGATGATATTTATAAGTTCTAAATATCATTTTGTATTATTGTAATCATTTTTATAGTCAAAACGATGTAGTGTACTGGAGAATGACAGGTGAGGCTCTCCCTGCCCTGCCTACCCCGACCCCACGTCATTGGTATAACTAGACCATTGTATCTGAGAGTATATTTATTATTATTATTTATTACTAGTGATGAGCCCGAACTTCACCATTTTTTGTACGGATCCGAGCAACTCGGATCCTCCCGCCTTGCTCGGTTAATCCGAGCGCGCCCGAACGTCATCATCCCGCGGTCGGATTTTCGCGAGATTCGTATTTTATATAAGGAGCCGGGCGTCGCCGCCATTTTTCACTCGTGCATTGGAGATGATCGTGAGAGGATGTGGCTGGCGTCCTCTCAGTTTCTATGTTCAGTGGGCTGCAAATTGTGCTGCAAATATCTGTGCTCAGTGTGCTGCAAGTGCAAATATCTACGTTCTCTGCCTGAAAAACGCTCCATATCTGACTGTGCTCAGTGTGCTGCAAATATCTGTGCTCAGTATGCTAATTGCTTTATTGTGGGGACTGGGGACCAGCAGTATTATACAGTAGGAGGACAGTGCAGAGTTTTGCTGACCAGTGACCAGTGACCACCAGTATTATATGTTCTCTGCCTGAAAAACGCTCCATATCTGTGCTGCATTGTAGTATATGTATACTAGTAGGAGGACAGTGCAGAATTTTGCTGACCACCAGTATAACTATATATATATAGCAGTACGGTACAGTAGTCCACTGCTCTACCTACCTCTGTGTCGTCAAGTATACTATCCATCCATACCTGTGGTGCATTTCAGTTGTGCACAGTTTGCTGACCACCAGTATATACTATATAGCAGTACGGTACAGAAGGCCACTGCTCTACCTACCTCTGTGTCGTCAAGTATACTATCCATCCATACCTGTGGTGCATTTCAGTTGTGCGCAGTATATATAGTAGTAGGCCATTGCTATTGATATATTACTGGCATATAATTCCACACATTAAAAAATGGAGAACAAAAATGTGGAGGGTAAAATAGGGAAAGATCAAGATCCACTTCCACCTCGTGCTGAAGCTGCTGCCACTAGTCATGGCCGAGACGATGAAATGCCATCAACGTCGTCTGCCAAGGCCGATGCCCATTGTCATAGTAGAGAGCATGTAAAATCCAAAAAAAATAAAGCTCAGTAAAATGACCCAAAAATCTAAATCAAAATCGTCTGAGGAGAAGCCTAAACTTGCCAATGTGCCATTTACGACACGCAGTGGCAAGGAACGGCTGAGGGCCTGGCCTAGGTTCATGGCTAGTGGTTCAGCTTCACATGAGGATGGAAGCACTCATCCTCCTGCTAGAAACTTAAAAGAGTTAAGATGGCAAAAGCACAGCAAAGAACTGTGCGTTCTTCTAAATCACAAATCCCCAAGGAGAGTCCAATTATGTCGGCTGCGATGCCTGACCTTCCCAACACTGGACAGGAAGAGGTTGCAACTTCCACCATTTGCACGCTCCCTGCAAGTGCTGGAAGGAGCACCCACAGTCCAGTTCCTGATAGTCAGATTGAAGATGTCACTGTTGAAGTACACTAGGATGAGGATATGGGTGTTGCTGGCGCTGGGGAGGAAATTGACAAGGATGATTCTGATGGTGAGGTGGTTTGTTTAAGTCAGGCACCTCTTTTTTTTCTTTGCATCATGTGCTGTTTGGGGACTATTTTTTAAATCTGCCATCCTGTCTGACACTGCAGTGCCACTCCTAGATGGGCCAGGTGTTTGTGTCGGCCACTTGGGTCGCTTAGCTTAGCCATCCAGCGACCT
The DNA here is from genome assembly GCF_028390025.1 of Pseudophryne corroboree. NCBI lineage: Eukaryota > Metazoa > Chordata > Amphibia > Anura > Myobatrachidae > Pseudophryne > Pseudophryne corroboree. Next base: position 895,501,539 of record NC_086447.1, read on the forward strand.
TGGTGCACCTCTTTTTTTTCTTTGCATCATGTGCTGTTTGGGGACTATTTTTTTAAGTGCCATCCTGTCTGACACTGCAGTGCCACTCCTAGATGGGCCAGGTGTTTGTGTCGGCCACTTGGGTCGCTTAGCATAGCCATCCAGCGACCTTGGTGCACCTCTTTTTTTCTTTGCATCATGTGCTGTTTGGGGACTATTTTTAGAAGTGCCATCCTGTCTGACACTGCAGTGCCACTCCTAGATGGGCCAGGTGTTTGTGTCGGCCACTTGGGTCGCTTAGCTTAGTCACACAGCTACCTCATTGCACCTCTTTTTTTCTTTGCATCATGTGCTGTTTGGGGACTATTTTTTGAAGTGCCATCCTGTCTGACACTGCAGTGCCACTCCTAGATGGGCCAGGTGTTTGTGTCGGCCACTTGGGTCGCTTAGCTTAGTCACACAGCTACCTCATTGCGCCTCTTTCTTTGCATCATGTGCTGTTTGACGATTATTTTTTGAAGTGCCATCCTGCCTGACACTGCAGTGCCACTCCTACATGGGCCAGGTGTTTGTGTCGGCCACTTGGGTTGCTTTGCTTAGCCATCCAGCGACCTTGGTGCACCTCTTTTTTTTCTTTGCATCATGTGCTGTTTGGTGACTATTTTTTGAAGTGCAATCCTGTCTGACACTGCAGTGCCACTCCTAGATGGGCCAGGTGTTTGTGTCGGCCACTTGGGTCGCTTAGCTTAGCTATCCAGCGACCTTGGTGCACCTCTTTTTTTATTTTGCATCATGTGCTGTTTGGGGACTATTTTTTGAAGTGCCATCCTGTCTGACACTGCAGTGCCACTTCTAGATGGGCCAGGTGTTTGTGTCGGCCACTTGGGTCGCTTAGCTTAGTCACACAGCTACCTCATTGCGCCTCTTTTTTTCTTTGCATCATGTGCTGTTTGGGGACTATTTTTTTTGAAGTGCCATCCTGCCTGACACTGCAGTGCCACTCCTAGATGGGCCAGGTGTTTGTGTCGGCCACTTGGGTCGCTTAGCTTAGTCACACAGCTACCTCATTGCACCTCTTTTTTTCTTTGCATCATGTGCTGTTTGGGGACTATTTTTTGAAGTGCCATCCTGTCTGACACTGCAGTGCCACTTTTAGATGGGCCAGGTGTTTGTGTCGGCCACTTGAGTCGCTTAGCTTAGTCATCCAGCGACCTCGGTGCAAATTTTAGGACTAAAAATAATATTGTGAGGTGTGAGATGTTCAGAATAGACTGGAAATGAGTGTAAATTATGGTTATTGAGGTTAATAATCTAAATGACCCCCAAATTCTATGATTTAAGCTGTTTTTGAGGGTTTTTTGTAAAAAAAACACCCGAATCCAAAACACACTTGAATCCGACAAAAAAATTTCAGGGAGGTTTTGCCAAAACGCGTCCGAATCCAAAACACGGCCGCGGAACCGAATCCAAAACACAAAACCCGAAAAATTTCCAGTGCACATCACTATTTATTACCAGTTATTTATATAGCGCACACATATTCCGTAGTGCTGTACAGAGAATATTTTGCCCATTCACATCAGTCCCTGCCCCAGTGGAGCTTACAATCTATATTCCCTATCACATGTACACACACACAGTCACACTAGGGTTAATTTTGTTGGGTGCCAATTAACCTACCAGTATATTTTTGGATTGTGGGAGGAAACCGGAATACCCGGAGGAAACCCACGCAAGTACGGGGAGAATATACAAACTCCGCACAGTTAGGGCCATGGTGGAAATTGAACCCATGACCTCAGTGCTGTGCGGCAGTAATTCTAACCATTACACCATCCGTACTGCCCCAAATATAGCGTATGCACTAATATTAACTACTTTATCCTCATCTCTTTCTACCTCGGACCATGCAGACATTTAATAATATCACTAATATTTAATACGATTTTTGTTCTGTTTTTAGAAGCCAATAACACCGTTTAAGCGTTCGTCCGTTTACCCTTACCTCCAGCCAAATCTGCCGTCATTACATCTGGCCCTAAATCTCTGAAAAACTCCTTTATAAAACCCAGATATATGGAGGACATTAGTAGTAATATCCAAAGTAATTTATGGATAGACTTTCCCTGCATCAGGCAGCTACAGGCCCCACTAGGGATTATAATTAGTGGGTGGTTGAGCTGGGCGGCACACCCACTCATACGATGCCTCTTGCATGTGCAATCTTAGCCAAGCTGTGTTCCCCCCCCCCATCCCATTTCAATGACAGCACATATGCAGTAGCACGGGGGGGGGGGGGGGGGGGGTTACAAAGGAGTTTGCAACGTGCAGGTAATTGTACCAGTTAAGGAAGGACGTCCCTCAGCCTCATCCCCTGTGTGTCTTCAGCTCCAGCTCCACGGTGTCTCTACAGCCCCATCCAGCTCCTCTTCTGTCTCTTTAGCCAGCCCCCCTTCTGTATATCCAGCCAGCCCTCTCTTGTCTCTCCAGCCAGCCCCCCTTCTGTATATCCAGCCAGCCCTCTCTTGTCTCTCCAGCCAGCCCCCCTTCTGTATATCCAGCCAGCCCTCTCTTGTCTTTCCAGCCAGCCCCCCTTCTGTATATCCAGCCAGCCCTCTCTTGTCTCTCCAGCCAGCCCCCCTTCTGTATATCCAGCCAGCCCTCTCTTGTCTTTCCAGCCAGCCCCCCTTCTGTATATCCAGCCAGCCCTCTCTTGTCTCTCCAGCCAGCCCCCCTTCTGCGTCTCTTCAGTTATACCCCCTTATGTGCCTTCATCCACCCTTATGTGTCTTCACCCAGCCTCACTTGTGTTTCAAGCCAGCCCCCATATCCAGACCCTGCAGGCCACAGACAATTACCCTCTCCGGTGTCTTCTGGCTGACTCTGAAATTTTTTTGTGTTGTGGCCGGCTCCTCTGTGTGACAGCTGTGTGGCGTGATGTGACATAATTCAATGTACCAGGCAGCTACCGGCAAGCGCCAGTGGCTGTCCAGCCCCGCAGCCCATACAATAATAGATGCTCTGTGCCAACAGGAGGAGCTATCGGCAGCGGGAGTGCAGAAGAAATGCAGAAGAAATTGGTAACGGAGAGAACACTGTGTAGAAAATAGACAAGAGTGGTATTAGCAGAAATGACTGAATTACAATGAGACAGATAATGCGACCGACACTGAGCTGGACACAGGAATTCTGCAGAGGACGATGGTGAGACAGCCAGACTAAGATATCCACAGGCTAGTGCTACAACCTAGAGACAAGAGCTCCCACTGCAGACAGGAACTATGACCAGAACAGAATGACAGTCAGGCTGAGAATATAAAGGTACCCGAACCGATCACAAACCTCATGCAACCAGGCCTCCTTAAGTAAATAACCCTGTGCAGCTGAGCACATCCACACTCCGTCCTTGATTACCCTCAATGCAGCTTGGGTACTGCATGTCCATGCTCCCTCCTGTCCGATGTCCCTGCCGCTAGGCGACAACAGGAAGCCGCCAGTTGGAAGCTCTTCTGTGTCCCGGTTGCCCAACAACGACCGGGACGCTGGGGCAAACGAACCAGCTGCTCGTAACAGAAAGAAGCCATCGTTTAGTAACATAGACCCTCCTCTCTGTCTGTCCGGGCTCGGGAATGCAGTCCCGGCAGTCCCCCCCTGTTGGCTGCCCTGGCTATATGTAATCTATTGTAATAATTGTCCTCAACACATAAAATAAAAATAATGAGATGTGAGTCTATATTGTGAGTCTTTATTGCTCTCTGCAGATGTATCATGTCACTACAGAAAACATGTTATTACAGGTAGAATATCACTCTGTTTATACAGTAGGTGGCTACAGGGTCACAGAACCAAACTGTGTCGCTGCGCTATATAGTAATTGAAAGTGAAAAGATCCATTTATCTCCACTGTAATGTGTACAGATGCAACTACCGTAACAACAATGGTCTTCTATATATCTCTTCTTTTTATTATACTGTACAACATAACAGATATATATACAGATTTGATAGTAAGGGTACAAAGCGTATCCAATGGAAAGTATTTTTCATTGTCACAAGTACTTGTACTTAATTCATTATTTTAGTGAGTCCTTTGTGCTACTGTATGTCAGCTGATGGAGATGCAGTCAATTTACCGACAATCAAAATCCCAACAAGGTCAAAATCCCGACAAGGTCAAAATCCCGACATGGTCAAAATACCGACATGAGTTTTTCATGATTTTTTCATTGAAACCGACCTGTTCATACTTTACCATCCCAGTGGACCTAGAGGGGGAATATAATAGTGTGCCGGGCGCAGCGAGGCACCGTGCCCGAAGCATGGCGAGTGTAGCGAGCCATGCGAGGGGACGCGGTACACCTATATGGTGTCCATGTCGACCTATGTCGACATACACACCAAATAACCAATGAAAAAATTCATGTCGTCATTTTGACCTGTCAACATTTTACATGTCGGTATTTTGACCTTGTCGGTATTTTAAATGTTGGTAATTTGTCCATGTCGGGATTTTGACCTTGTTTGGATTTTGACCGTCGGTCAATTGCTGTCGGGATTTCGACCGTCGGGATTTTGATTGTAGGTATTTCATACCAATCCCAGCTGATGGATGGAGAATAGCCATTTATTTATGGGACTGTGGAAAATACTATCCCGAGTATGGTTTAAAGACAAACAAAAACTGCATGTCTTGTAAATACAGATGGTGAGGCTTTCAACCTGCGGAACACTCTTTAATTAACACAACAAGTGTCATTTACTGAAAGACTGGGTCAATGTCAGATATACAGACAGCATAGCCAATGTGTATACTGTATATATATATATTTGTTTATCATTAAAGTAAAAACCTCAAAAAGAGTATAAAGAAAAATAAATAAAAACGCTCCTATGTAGTATTATGTATGGTAGCCCCTAAAGTCCGCCATGCCTGTAGTGACTTGTCAGGCTCTCTATACTGTATAGATGGGTATATGAAAGGATTTTTGGGGTCATTCCGACCCGATCGCTCGCTGCAGTTTGTCACAGCACAGCGATCGGGTCGGAACTGCACACGTTGCCTAGCAATCGCCTCTGGGACAGAGGCGGTAACTGAGTGGGAGGGGGCTGGACGGCGGCGTTAAGCCGCCATTTAGAAGGCGCGGTCCGGCCAACGCAGGCGTGGCTGGAACGTTGGCGGGGCGGGCCGCGGCAGCTGCGTGACGTCTCACACAGCCGCTGCGGCCAGCAGCAGCGACGAACAACTCCCGGCCAGCTGCAGGAGCTGCGCTGGCCGGGAGTTACTCCTGAAATACAAAAGCATCAACGCTGTGCGATGCTTTTGTATTTGTGCTGGGGGAAAGGGGGGGCGGCACTGACATGCGGGGCGGACTAGCCCTGTGCTGGACGTCCCCCCGCATGTCAGGGAAGATGATCGTAGCTGTGCTAAATTTAGCACAGCTACGATCAACTGGGAATGACCCCCTTATTCCCCATGTATGTGTTGAAATACCCATCACTTTTAGGCCCAGATTTATCAAGCCTTGGAGAGTGCTAAATTGCACAGTGATAAAGTACCAGCCAATCAGCTTCCGTCATTTTTCAAACCCAGTCTGTAACATGTCAGTTAGGAGCTGATTGGCTGGTACTTTATCACTGTGTAATTTATCACTCTGCCATACCTCCCAACTTGTGGCTGTAAGAAAGCGGGACCCGAAAAGGGGTGTGTGACCTCACCCGCGATGGGCGTGGCATCGCTCGAGTGGGCGTGGCCTCGTCAAACGGCCCGTTTTTCTGCCTTTTGGGGGCGTGCCCAGCGCTCCCCGAGCAGCTGGGCAGCCCCCGCTCCCCTCCTAGCTCTGAATACATGCCGTGCGCGTGCGCACAGCATGTATTCAGTGATCACCGGCTGCTTTGCAGAGCAGAGCAGCGGGTGATCAAAGCCTCCCCCCAACTGCCCCCCCACCCGCGGGACACTGCTGCCCGCGGGTGGGACAGTGGGACAGGGTCCGAATAGCGGGACTGTCCCGCTGAAAGCGGGACAGTTGGGAGGTATGCTCTGCAAGTCTTGATAAATCTGGGCCTCAGAGAGGTAAGTCCTAGGTGTCTCTAGGTGCAACTTAATTACAACTAAATCTCAGGTAATAAAAACAATTGTTTATTAGCGTTTTCAGTTTGACTTTATAGGAACGAGACAGCAGATGTCTCCGCTGGTAGACTTTTCCTCGAGGAAACAGGTAAGTGTATTTGACAAACAATTTAAACAGCAATACAATAATTACGTTCAATGTAGAGATGTGCACTTGAAATTTTTCGGGTTTTGTGTTTTGGTTTTGGGTTCGGTTCCGCGGCCGTGTTTTGGGTTCGACCGCGTTTTGGCAAAACCTCACCGAATTTTTTTTGTCGGATTCGGGTGTGTTTTGGATTCGGGTGTTTTTTTAAAAAAACACTAAAAAACAGCTTAAATCATAGAATTTGGGGGTCATTTTGATCCCAAAGTATTATTAACCTCAAAAACCATAATTTCCACTCATTTTCAGTCTATTCTGAACACCTCACACCTCACAATATTATTTTTAGTCCTAAAATTTGCACCGAGGTCGCTGGATGACTAAGCTAAGCGACCCTAGTGGCCGACACAAACACCTGGCCCATCTAGGAGTGGCACTGCAGTGTAACGCAGGATGGCCCTTCCAAAAAACACTCCCCAAACAGCACATGACGCAAAGAAGAAAAAAAGAGGCGCAATGAGGTAGCTGTGTGAGTAAGATAAGCGACCCTAGTGGCCGACACAAACACCTGGCCCATCTAGGAGTGGCACTGCAGTGTCACGCAGGATGGCCCTTCCAAAAAACACTCCCCAAACAGCACATGACGCAAAGAAGAAAAAAAGAGGCGCAATGAGGTAGCTGTGTGAGTAAGCTAAGCGACCCTAGTGGCCGACACAAACACCTGGCCCATCTGGGAGTGGCACTGCAGTGTCACGCAGGATGGCCCTTCCAAAAAACACTCCCCAAACAGCACATGACGCAAAGAAGAAAAAAAGAGGCGCAATAAGGTAGCTGTGTGAGTAAGATAAGCGACCCAAGTGGCCGACACAAACACCTGGCCCATCTAGGAGTGGCACTGCAGTGTCACGCAGGATGGCCCTTCCAAAAAACACTCCCCAAACAGCACATGACGCAAAGAAGAAAAAAAGAGGCGCAATGAGGTAGCTGTGTGAGTAAGATAAGCGACCCTAGTGGCCGACACAAACACCTGGCCCATCTAGGAGTGGCACTGCAGTGTCACGCAGGATGGCCCTTCCAAAAAACACTCCCCAAACAGCACATGACGCAAAGAAGAAAAAAAGAGGCGCAATGAGGTAGCTGTGTGAGTAAGCTAAGCGACCCTAGTGGCCGACACAAACACCTGGCCCATCTAGGAGTGGCACTGCAGTGTCACGCAGGATGGCCCTTCCAAAAAACACTCCCCAAACAGCACATGACGCAAAGAAGAAAAAAAGAGGCGCAATGAGGTAGCTGTGTGAGTAAGATAAGCGACCCTAGTGGCCGACACAAACACCTGGCCCATCTAGGAGTGGCACTGCAGTGTCACGCAGGATGGCCCTTCCAAAAAACACTCCCCAAACAGCACATGACGCAAAGAAGAAAAAAAGAGGCGCAATGAGGTAGCTGTGTGAGTAAGATAAGCGACCCTAGTGGCCGACACAAACACCTGGCCCATCTAGGAGTGGCACTGCAGTGTCACGCAGGATGGCCCTTCCAAAAAACACTCCCCAAACAGCACATGACGCAAATGAAAAAATGAAAGAAAAAAGAGGTGCAAGATGGAATTGTCCTTGGGCCCTCCCACCCACCCTTATGTTGTATAAACAGGACATGCACACTTTAACCAACCCATCATTTCAGTGACAGGGTCTGCCACACGACTGTGACTGAAATGACGGGTTGGTTTGGACCCCCACCGAAAAAGAAGCAATTAATCTCTCCTTGCACAAACTGGCTCTACAGAGGCAAGATGTCCACCTCATCATCATCCTCCGATATATCACCGTGTACATCCCGCTCCTCACAGATTATCAATTCGTCCCCACTGGAATCGACCATCTCAGCTCCCTGTGTACTTTGTGGAGGCAATTGCTGCTGGTCAATGTCTCCACGGAGGAATTGATTATAATTCATTTTAATGAACATCATCTTCTCCACATTTTCTGGAAGTAACCTCGTACGCCGATTGCTGACAAGGTGAGCGGCGGCACTAAACACTCTTTCGGAGTACACACTTGTGGGAGGGCAACTTAGGTAGAATAAAGCCAGTTTGTGCAAGGGCCTCCAAATTGCCTCTTTTTCCTGCCAGTATAAGTACGGACTGTCTGACGTGCCTACTTGGATGCGGTCACTCATATAATCCTCCACCATTCTTTCAATGGTGACAGAATCATATGCAGTGACAGTAGATGACATGTCCGTAATCGTTGTCAGGTCCTTCAGTCCGGACCAGATGTCAGCATCAGCAGTCACTCCAGACTGCCCTGCATCACCGCCAGCGGGTGGGCTCGGAATTCTGAGCCTTTTCCTCGCACCCCCAGTTGCGGGAGAATGTGAAGGAGGAGATGTTGACAGGTCGCGTTCCGCTTGACTTGACAATTTTGTCACCAGCAGGTCTTTGAACCCCAGCAGACTTGTGTCTGCCGGAAAGAGAGATCCAAGGTAGGTTTTAAATCTAGGATCGAGCACGGTGGCCAAAATGTAGTGCTCTGATTTCAACAGATTGACCACCCGTGAATCCTTGTTAAGCGAATTAAGTGCTCCATCCACAAGTCCCACATGCCTAGCGGAATCGCTCCCTTTTAGCTCCTCCTTCAATGCCTCCAGCTTCTTCTGCAAAAGCCTGATGAGGGTAATGACCTGACTCAGGCTGGCAGTGTCTGAACTGACTTCACGTGTGGCAAGTTCAAAAGGTTGCAGAACCTTGCACAACGTTGAAATCATTCTCCACTGCGCTTGAGACAGGTACATTCCACCTCCTATATCGTGCTCAATTGTATAGGCTTGAATGGCCTTTTGCTGCTCCTCCAACCTCTGAAGCATATATAGGGTTGAATTCCACCTCGTTACCACTTCTTGCTTCAGATGATGGCAGGGCAGGTTCAGGCGTTTTTGGTGGTGCTCCAGTCTTCTGTACGTGGTGCCTGTATGCCGAAAGTGTCCCGCAATTCTTCTGGCCACCGACAGCATCTCTTGCACGCCCCTGTCGTTTTTTAAAAAATTCTGCACCACCAAATTCAAGGTATGTGCAAAACATGGGACGTGCTGGAATTTGCCCATATTTAATGCACACACAATATTGCTGGCATTGTCCGATGCCACAAATCCACAGGAGAGTCCAATTGGGGTAAGCCATTCCGCGATGAACTTCCTCAGTTGCCGTAAGAGGTTTTCAGCTGTGTGCGTATTCTGGAAACCGGTGATACAAAGCGTAGCCTGCCTAGGAAAGAGTTGGCGTTTGCGAGATGCTGCTACTGGTGCCGCCGCTGCTGTTCTTGCGGCGGGAGTCCATACATCTACCCAGTGGGCTGTCACAGTCATATAGTCCTGACCCTGCCCTGCTCCACTTGTCCACATGTCCGTGGTTAAGTGGACATTGGGTACAACTGCATTTTTTAGGACACTGGTGAGTCTTTTTCTAACGTCCGTGTACATTCTCGGTATCGCCTGCCTAGAGAAGTGGAACCTAGATGGTATTTGGTAACGGGGGCACACTACCTCAAGAAATTGTCTAGTTCCCTGTGAACTAACGGCGGATACCGGACGCACGTCTAACACCAACATAGTTGTCAAGGCCTCAGTTATCCGCTTTGCAACAGGATGACTGCTGTGATATTTCATCTTCCTCGCAAAGGACTGTTGGACAGTCAATTGCTTGGTGGAAGTAGTAAAAGTGGGCTTACGACTTCCCCTCTGGGATGACCATCGACTCCCAGCAGCAACAACAGCAGCGCCAGCAGCAGTAGGCGTTACACGCAAGGATGCATCGGAGGAATCCCAGGCAGGAGAGGACTCGTCAGAATTGCCAGTGACATGGCCTGCAGGACTATTGGCATTCCTGGGGAAGGAGGAAATTGACACTGAGGGAGTTGGTGGGGTGGTTTGCGTGAGCTTGGTTACAAGAGGAAGGGATTTACTGGTCAGTGGACTGCTTCCGCTGTCGCCCAAAGTTTTTGAACTTGTCACTGACTTATTATGAATGCGCTGCAGGTGACGTATAAGGGAGGATGTTCCGAGGTGGTTAACGTCCTTACCCCTACTTATTACAGCTTGACAAAGGCAACACACGGCTTGACAAATGTTGTCCGCATTTCTGTTGAAATACTTCCACACCGAAGAGCTGATTTTTTTGGTATTTTCACCAGGCATGTCAATGGCCATATTCCTCCCACGGACAACAGGGGTCTCCCCGGGTGCCTGACTTAAACAAACCACCTCACCATCAGAATCCTCCTTGTCAATTTCCTCCCCAGCGCCAGCAACACCCATATCCTCCTCATCCTGGTGTACTTCAACACTGACATCTTCAATCTGACTATCAGGAACTGGACAGCGGGTGCTCCTTCCAGCACTTGCAGGGTGCGTGCAAATGGTGGAAGGCGCATGCTCTTCACGTCCAGTGTTGGGAAGGTCAGGCATCGCAACCGACACAATTGGACTCTCCTTGTGGATTTGGGATTTCGAAGAACGCACAGTTCTTTGCGGTGCTTTTGCCAGCTTGAGTCTTTTCATTTTTCTAGCGAGAGGCTGAGTGCTTCCATCCTCATGTGAAGCTGAACCACTAGCCATGAACATAGGCCAGGGCCTCAGCCGTTCCTTGCCACTCCGTGTGGTAAATGGCATATTGGCAAGTTTACGCTTCTCCTCCGACAATTTTATTTTTGATTTTGGAGTCCTTTTTTTACTGATATTTGGTGTTTTGGATTTTACATGCTCTGTACTATGACATTGGGCATCGGCCTTGGCAGACGACGTTGCTGGCATTTCATCGTCTCGGCCATGACTAGTGGCAGCAGCTTCAGCACGAGGTGGAAGTGGATCTTGATCTTTCCCTAATTTTGGAACCTCAACATTTTTGTTCTCCATATTTTAATAGGCACAACTAAAAGGCACCTCAGGTAAACAATGGAGATGGATGGATACTAGTATACTTATGGATGGACCAGCGACTGCCGACACAGAGGTAGCTACAGCCGTGGACTACCGTACTGTGTCTGCTGCTAATATAGACTGGATGATAATGAGATGAAATTAATATATATATATATATATAATATCACTAGTACTGCAGCCGGACAGGTATATATATTTATTATGTAATGACTGATGACGGACCTGCTGGACACTGTCAGCTCAGCAGCACCGCAGACTGCTACAGTAAGCTACTATAGTAGTATGTATCAAGAAGAAAGAGAAAAAAAAAAAACACGGGTAGGTGGTATACAATTATGGATGGACCAGCTACTGCCGACACAGAGGTAGCTACAGCCGTGGACTACCGTACTGTGTCTGCTGCTAATATAGACTGGATGATAATGAGATGAAATTAATATATATATATAATATCACTAGTACTGCAGCCGGACAGGTATATATATTTATTATGTAATGACTGATGACGTACCTGCTGGACACTGTCAGCTCAGCAGCACCGCAGACTGCTACAGTAAGCTACTATAGTAGTATGTATAAAGAAGAAAGAGAAAAAAAAAAAACACGGGTAGGTGGTATACAATTATGGATGGACCAGCGACTGCCGACACAGAGGTAGCTACAGCCGTGGACTACCGTACTGTGTCTGCTGCTAATATAGACTGGATGATAATGAGATGAAATTAATATATATATATATATAATATCACTAGTACTGCAGCCGGACAGGTATATATATTTATTATGTAATGACTGATGACGGACCTGCTGGACACTGTCAGCTCAGCAGCACCGCAGACTGCTACAGTAAGCTACTATAGTAGTATGTATCAAGAAGAAAGAGAAGAAAAAAAACCATGGGTAGGTGGTATACAATTATGGATGGACCAGCGACTGCCGACACAGAGGTAGCTACAGCCGTGGACTACCGTACTGTGTCTGCTGCTAATATAGACTGGATGATAATGAGATGAAATTAATATATATATATAATATCACTAGTACTGCAGCCGGACAGGTATATATATTTATTATGTAATGACTGATGACGGACCTGCTGGACACTGTCAGCTCAGCAGCACCGCAGACTGCTACAGTAAGCTACTATAGTAGTATGTATCAAGAAGAAAGAGAAAAAAAAAACCACGGGTAGGTGGTATACAATTATGGATGGACCAGCGACTGCCGACACAGAGGTAGCTACAGCCGTGGACTACCGTACTGTGTCTGCTGCTAATATAGACTGGATGATAATGAGATGAAATTAATATATATATATATATAATATCACTAGTACTGCAGCCGGACAGGTATATATATATTTATTATGTAATGACTGATGACGGACCTGCTGGACACTGTCAGCTCAGCAGCACCGCAGACTGCTACAGTAAGCTACTATAGTAGTATGTATCAAGAAGAAAGAGAAAAAAAAAACACGGGTAGGTGGTATACAATTATGGATGGACCAGCGACTGCCGACACAGAGGTAGCTACAGCCGTGGACTACCATACTGTGTCTGCTGCTAATATAGACTGGATGATAATGAGATGAAATTAATATATATACATATATATATATATATATATAATATCACTAGTACTGCAGCCGGACAGGTATATATATTTATTATGTAATGACTGATGACGGACCTGCTGGACACTGTCAGCTCAGCAGCACCGCAGACTGCTACAGTAAGCTACTATAGTAGTATGTATCAAGAAGAAAGAGAAAAAAAAAAACCACGGGTAGGTGGTATACAATTATGGATGGACCAGCGACTGCCGACACAGAGGTAGCTACAGCCGTGGACTACCGTACTGTGTCTGCTGCTAATATAGACTGGATGATAATGAGATGAAATTAATATATATATATATAATATCACTAGTACTGCAGCCGGACAGGTATATATATTTATTATGTAATGACTGATGACGGACCTGCTGGACACTGTCAGCTCAGCAGCACCGCAGACTGCTACAGTAAGCTACTATAGTAGTATGTATCAAGAAGAAAGAGAAAAAAAAAAACCACGGGTAGGTGGTATACAATTATGGATGGACCAGCGACTGCCGACACAGAGGTAGCTACAGCCGTTGACTACCGTACTGTGTCTGCTGCTAATATAGACTGGATGATAATGAGATGAAATTAATATATATATATATATATATATATAATATCACTAGTACTGCAGCCGGACAGGTATGTATATTTATTATGTAATGACTGATGACAGACCTGCTGGACACTGTCAGCTCAGCAGCACCGCAGACTGCTACAGTAAGCTACTATAGTAGTATGTATCAAGAAGAAAGAGAAAAAAAAAACCACGGGTAGGTGGTATACAATTATGGATGGACCAGCGACTGCCGACACAGAGGTAGCTACAGCCGTGGACTACCGTACTGTGTCTGCTGCTAATATAGACTGGATGATAATGAGATGAAATTAATATATATATATATATATATATATATATAATATCACTAGTACTGCAGCCGGACAGGTATATATATTTATTATGTAATGACTGATGACGGACCTGCTGGACACTGTCAGCTCAGCAGCACCGCAGACTGCTACAGTAAGCTACTATAGTAGTATGTATCAAGAAGAAAGAAAAAAAAAAAAACACGGGTAGGTATTATACATATACAATTATATATATATTATATACAATTATATATATATATATATATATATATTAAACTGGTGGTGATTAATTAAACTGGTGGTCAGGTCACTGGTCACACTATCAGCAACTTGCAAGTAGTACTCCTAAGCAGACAATCACAATATATTCTGGTGGTCAGTGTGGTCACAATGGCAGTGTGGCACTCTGGCAGCAGAGTGCCAGCAAAAGTGTGCACTGTACGTTAAAATATGTACTCCTGCTCTCAGACTCTAACTGCTCCCCACTGTCTCCCCCACAAGTCAGATATACAGTCACACTATCACTTCAGCAAGTAGTAGTACTCCTCCTAATGCTCCCCAAAATTACTAAAGTAAATAATACTGTGTCTCTCTCTACTCTAGTAGTCTCACTCTCTATAAATGGAGAGGACACCAGCCACGTCCTCTCCCTATCAATCTCAATGCACGTGTGAAAATGGCGGCGACGCGCGGCTCCTTATATAGAATCCGAGTCTCGCGATAGAATCCGAGCCTCGCGAGAATCCGACAGCGGGATGATGACGTTCGGGCGCGCTCGGGTTAACCGAGCAAGGCGGGAAGATCCGAGTCGCTCGGCCCCGTGTAAAAAAAACTGAAGTTCGGGCGGGTTCGGTTTCCGAGGAACCGAACCCGCTCATCTCTAGTTCAATGTTGACAAATTACCACTAAGATATAATATACTTTTATCACTAAATTAACTTACACATTGCAGCAGTTTACCGTGACTAATACATTCATCCTATACAGCAGTATAAGCAATCTTAGTCTAAGTGAAATGTCTTTAGTTTTGACCTAGTAATAAGCTCAGTGGTGTACACAGTTGCCTTGGTTTCTCCAGTATGGTATGAAGAATGATCTTTGGCTGGTGACTGTGATAATGGTGGTCATTCTGAGTTGATCGCTAGCTGAAAATGTTCGCTCCGCAGCGATGATGCAAAAAAACGGCACTTCTGCGCATGCGTATGCGGCGCAATGCGCACGCGTGACGTACTTTCACAATGGCCGATGTAGTTTCACACAAGCTCTAGCGAAGCTTTTCAGTCGCACTGCTGGCAGCAGAGTGATTGACAGGAAGTGGGCGTTTCTGGGTGTCAACTGACCGTTTTCAGGGAGTGCCAGGAAAAACACAGGCGTGGCAGGAAAACGCAGGCTTGGCTGGCCAAACGCAGGACGTGTTTGTGACGTCAAACCAGGAACTGAACATGCTGAAGTCATCGCAAGCGCTGAGTAGTTCTGCTACTCTGAAACTGCACAACATTTTTTTGTACTCGCTCTGCAATCCTTTCGTTCGCACTTCTGCTAAGCTAAAATACAATCCCAGTGGGAGGCGGCATAGCGTTTGCACGGCTGCTAAAAACTGCTAGCGAGCGAACAACTCGGACTGACCCCCAATAGCCGATGTACCTTGCATTAGAAAATTGCTATTGTTCATCAGTATAATATAAGGGTCTTTTACCAAGTATTTTCCTAAGTTAAGTCACAGTAGTTAGTTGTTTCTATTTGGAGAAAAGTTACAATCCAGCTTCAAGCTATTGAGTCTTCTCACATATGGGGATATCCAATTACCGGTAAATTAACATTTTTTTCCCAATTATTTTTTTTTACAGGCTATCCAATATGTGTCGGCCATAAAAAAAAAAAGCTGACTTCCCAAAAACACACAGGTTGGCATGAAAACATGGCTGTTTCCAGGGATTCGGTTTCGCCTGCCTGAGGTAGGCGAAACAAAATCCCCGATAACAGCGGCGACCTGCAGTGTCCCTTGCCCATTGCAGCAACGGCAGGCTGGGACTGCAAGGAGGGCACCATGGTGCAAGAGCCGGCACTTGGCGCTTAACCCCGGCAGGGAAGACGGGGCAACGCCAAGACCCGAATCCCCCATCTTCCCCCACCCCGGTCACATGGGGAGCGGTCATGTGACCGGAGGAGCTAGAACTGCAGCACTGCACTGGGAGCTGTCAGGAGCCAGCACCCGGTGCAGCATCAGGTAGCCCCCGATAAGCCGCCGCTCGTGCCGGCTTATCGGGGCTAATTAGATAGCCCCTGGCGGGACAATCAGCCCTGGTAAATTACCGGGGCTAATTGGATATCCCCCATAGAAGGACGGATAATCACATTAGCATAACAGTCTTTTGCTCTTGCAGCTGCTTTGCATCCAACAAGCTGTTGGCAAATAAGGTGGCGGAGAAATCAAGTTTGGGTTTCTTATTCTCACAGCCTGCTATGAAATGTTGCTGCAATTTATCAAGCTGCGCTAAGTGCCGCTCAGGCTGGCATTGTGCTTATGAAGCCCCCACAAAGAGAAAGGGTCATCTCTTACTCTTCTCTACTGATTATAACAGCCATTGCGGTGTATAAATCATCTAGTCTTTACTCACCTCAAGTATTGTTTGAGAAGTACAAAGAGAATGAGTAAATAGAATACAGATATATACAAATGTGAAATATTCAGAACATAGGGGGGAATTCAGTGGGGCGCGAGTTTAGCGAGGTAAAAAACATTGCGTACCTCGCGCCCAATTTTGTATTACCATGGGTATGCACGCTCCTGATACCGGTAGTATTCAATTTTTTAAAAATTGGTTGCAGGGTTTTCAGCTCTGAACACCCCACAGCACATGAATAATACTCCAGTGGCCTCTGCAGCTCCTGGTGGTCTGCCCTCCATCTTTGCACTGGGGAAGGGGCTGCTTGGAAGCTCCGGGGCTGATGGAAGGCTCTAGAGCAGCTGGGAGGTAAGGTGGAGGCTGGGAGTTGTAGTTATTCCAGCTGCTGCCTCCAGAGGGGATGACTTGCACGTGTGTGTGTGTGTGTGGGGGGGGGGGGGGGGGGGGGGGCACAAACATACCGTCGGTCAGACACACATACTTACATATACTCACTCACAGTGGCTGGCTGGCAACTTTCAGCCTAGGGGGCAGACTCAAGCAAGTGGCCCAGCTTTTCACAGGGAATGCAATGCAAAAATGTCCCTGGAACACTAAAATTGCACTGGCCCGGGGGTCAGATAGCACCCTGACCCCTGTCCAGCCAGCCCCTGCTCACTCACATACACCTGACATACAATACTCACCACTGCTGGAGGAGTCCGGGTCCCAAATCTGGAGAAGACACCACTTCAGAAGGTGAGTACTTACTGACTAATTAAGCTAATTAGCAAATTAAGCTAATTATTATAGACCAGCAACAATGGAGGTATCAATTTTCCTCATTTAGTATATTATAATCATGTGTCTATTTTACGCTATCTGTGTGACTGGTTACACAATACAGGTTGAGTATCCCTTATCCAAAATGCTTGGGACCAGAGGTATTTTGGATATGGGATTTTTCCGTATTTTGGAATAATTGCATACCATAATGAGATATCATGGTGATGGGACCTAAATCTAAGCACATAATGCATTTATGTCTCATATACACCTTATACACACAGCCTGAAGGCAATTTTAGCCAATATTTTTTATAACTTTGTGCATTAAACAAAGTGTGTGTGCCCCCAGTAGTTTTGACCCTAGTAGCTGTGCCCTCAGTAGTTGTGCCCCCAGTAGTTTTGCCCCTATAGCTGTGCCCTCAGTAGTTTGCCCCCCAGTGGTTTTGCCCTCAGTAGATGTGCCCCCCTGTAGTTATGCCCCAAGTAGCGGCGCTTACAAAAAAAAAAAAAACATAAAAAATTAATACTCACCAGCCCAGCTCCTGCTACCCAACCTCTGCTGCTGTCCTCCGTCTCCAGCCGCCGCTCCTCAGATCTATGGGAGAGATGTCATGACGTCTCTCCCATAGCACCGCACAGACACTAGAGGTCAATTTTGACCTCTAGTGTCTGCGGCCGCTCCCACTATGCTGTACGGTGCACGGCAGCATGTGGGAGGGTCAGGTGGCGCCAGTGGCACCAGCTCCCTCAGGACTGCGGCGCCCTGGGCAAAAAAACCTGCTTGCCCATGGCAAGAGCCGCTCCTGATTAATATGCACATAGGTCCATGTTCCATCCATTTCTGAACAACCACGATTTTCAAAATGGACTTGCATTCTTTCCTTTCACATTGTGGTGGAAGGACAGCGTAAAGAATGTGAGTGATATTGTAGTTATAGCTAATCAACATCTTCTGACATTTGAGCAAGCTAGAGAAAATGATACAATACTCCGACAATTACCCTTGGCATTCTTTCAAGCACTTTAACAGGGGTCTTTCTGATCAGGATTGGCAGAATAAGATTGATGTTATGCTCAGATCCCCTCCACCTGCTAGGAAAGCTATATCAATGCCAGGGACGTGCAGTGAGGTAAATGGCTCAGGAGGCACTAGCTAGTACCAGAGCCAGAGTTACACACAATATATGAATCAAAGTGTTCATGGGGACATTATACACAGGTGCAGCTGTATATGCATTTGGGCATTATACACAGGTGCAGTAGTATATGCATGTGGGCATTATACACAGGTGCAGCAGTATATACATGTGGGCATTATACTAGAGATGAGCGGGTTCGGTTCCTCGGAATCCGAACCCGCCCGAACTTCATGTTTTTTTACACGGGTCTGAGCGACTCGGATCTTCCCGCCTTGCTCGGTTAACCCGAGCGCGCCCGAACGTCATCATCCCGCTGTCGGATTCTCGCGAGGCTCGGATTCTATCGCGAGACTCGGATTCTATATAAGGAGCCGCGCGTCGCCGCCATTTTCACACGTGCATTGAGATTCATAGGGAGAGGACGTGGCTGGCGTCCTCTCCGTTTATAGAGAAGAGAGTGAGACAGTAGAGAGAGACACAGTAGTAATTTTGGGGAGCATTAGGAGGAGTACTAGACTAGTTACTTGCTGAAGTGATAGATAGTGTGACTGTATTATCTGACTTGTGGGGGAGACACTGACAGTGGGGAGCAGTTAGAGTCTGAGAGCAGGACTCAGGAGTACATATAACGTACAGTGCACACTTTTGCTGCCAGAGTGCCACACTGCCATTGTGACCACACTGACCACCAGTATAATATATATTGTGATTGTCTGCTTAGGAGTACTACTTGCAAGATGCTGATAGTGTGACCAGTGACCTGACCACCAGTTTAATAATCACCACCAGTTTAATATATATATATATATATATAATTGTATATAATATACAGGTTGAGTATCCCTTATCCAAAATGCTTGGGACCAGAGGTATTTTGGATATCGGATTTTTCCGTATTTTGGAATAATTGCATACCATAAGGAGATATCATGGTGAAGGGACCTAAATCTAAGCACAGAATGCTTTTATGTTTCATATACACCATATACACACAGCCTGAAGGTAGTTTTAGCCAATATTTTTTATAACTTTGTGCATTAAACAAAATGTGTGTACATTCACACAATTCATTTATGTTTCATATACACCTTATACACACAGCCTGAAGGTCATTTAATACAATATATTTAATAACTTTGTGTATTAAACAAAGTTTGTGTACATTGAGCCATCAAAAAACAAAGGTTTCACTATCTCACTCTCACTCAAAAAAGTCCGTATTTCGGAATATTCCGTATTTCGGAATATTTGGATGTGGGATACTCAACCTGTATATATAATATTGTATACCACCTACCCGTGGTTTTTTTTTTTTCTTTCTTCTTTATACATACTACTATAGTAGCTTACTGTAGCAGTCTGCGGTGCTGCTGAGCTGACAGTGTCCAGCAGGTCCGTCATCAGTCATTACATAATAAATATATCTACCTGTCCGGCTGCAGTACTAGTGTGATATAATATATATTGATTTCATCTCATTATCATCCAGTCTATATTAGCAGCAGACACAGTACGGTAGTCCACGGCTGTAGCTACCTCTGTGTCGGCACTCGGCAGTCGCTCGTCCATCCATAATTGTATACCACCTACCCGTGGTTTTTTTTTTTCTTTCTTCTTTATACATACTACTATAGTAGCTTACTGTAGCAGTCTGCGGTGCTGCTGAGCTGACAGTGTCCAGCAGGTCCGTCATCAGTCATTACATAATAAATATATCTACCTGTCCGGCTGCAGTACTAGTGTGATATAATATATATTGATTTCATCTCATTATCATCCAGTCTATATTAGCAGCAGACACAGTACGGTAGTCCACGGCTGTAGCTACCTCTGTGTCGGTACTCGGCAGTCGCTCGTCCATCCATAATTGTATACCACCTACCCGTGGTTTTTTTCTTTTCTTTCTTCTTTATACATACTACTATAGTAGCTTACTGTAGCAGTCTGCGGTGCTGCTGAGCTGACAGTGTCCAGCAGGTCCGTCATCAGTCATTACATAATAAATATATCTACCTGTCCGGCTGCAGTACTAGTGTGATATAATATATATTGATTTCATCTCATTATCATCCAGTCTATATTAGCAGCAGACACAGTACGGTAGTCCACGGCTGTAGCTACCTCTGTGTCGGCAGTCGCTCGTCCATCCATAATTGTATACCACCTACCCGTGGTTTTTTTTTTTCTTTCTTCTTTATACATACTACTATAGTAGCTTACTGTAGCAGTCTGCGGTGCTGCTGAGCTGACAGTGTCCAGCAGGTCCGTCATCAGTCATTACATAATAAATATATATACCTGTCCGGCTGCAGTACTAGTGTGATATAATATATATTGATTTCATCTCATTATCATCCAGTCTATATTAGCAGCAGACACAGTACGGTAGTCCACGGCTGTAGCTACCTCTGTGTCGGCACTCGGCAGTCGCTCGTCCATCCATAATTGTATACCACCTACCCGTGGTTTTTTTCTTTTCTTTCTTCTTTATGCATACTACTATAGTAGCTTACTGTAGCAGTCTGCGGTGCTGCTGAGCTGACAGTGTCCAGCAGGTCCGTCATCAGTCATTACATAATAAATATATCTACCTGTCCGGCTGCAGTACTAGTGTGATATAATATATATTGATTTCATCTCATTATCATCCAGTCTATATTAGCAGCAGACACAGTACGGTAGTCCATGGCTGTAGCTACCTCTGTGTCGGCAGTCGCTCGTCCATCCATAATTGTATACCACCTACCCGTGTTTTTTTTTTTCTTTCTTCTTTATACATACTACTATAGTAGCTTACTGTAGCAGTCTGCGGTGCTGCTGAGCTGACAGTGTCCAGCAGGTCCGTCATCAGTCATTACATAATAAATATATCTACCTGTCCGGCTGCAGTACTAGTGTGATATAATATATATTGATTTCATCTCATTATCATCCAGTCTATATTAGCAGCAGACACAGTACGGTAGTCCACGGCTGTAGCTACTTCTGTGTCGGCAGTCGCTCGTCCATCCATAATTGTATACCACCTACCCGTGGTTTTTTTTTTCTTTCTTCTTTATACATACTACTATAGTAGCTTACTGTAGCAGTCTGCGGTGCTGCTGAGCTGACAGTGTCCAGCAGGTCCGTCATCAGTCATTACATAATAAATATATATACCTGTCCGGCTGCAGTACTAGTGATATTATATATATATATATTAATTTCATCTCATTATCATCCAGTCTATATTAGCAGCAGACACAGTACGGTAGTCCACGGCTGTAGCTACCTCTGTGTCGGCAGTCACTGGTCCATCCATAATTGTATACCACCTACCCGTGGTTTTTTTTTTTTTCTTTCTTCTTGATACATACTACTATAGTAGCTTACTGTAGCAGTCTGCGGTGCTGCTGAGCTGACAGTGTCCAGCAGGTCCGTCGTCAGTCATTACATAATAAATATATATACCTGTCCGGCTGCAGTACTAGTGATATTATATATATATATATATTAATTTCATCTCATTATCATCCAGTCTATATTAGCAGCAGACACAGTACGGTAGTCCACGGCTGTAGCTACCTCTGTGTCGGCAGTCGCTCGTCCATCCATAAGTATACTAGTATCCATCCATCTCCATTGTTTACCTGAGGTGCCTTTTAGTTGTGCCTATTAAAATATGGAGAACAAAAATGTTGAGGTTCCAAAATTAGGGAAAGATCAAGATCCACTTCCACCTCGTGCTGAAGCTGCTGCCACTAGTCATGGCCGAGACGATGAAATGCCAGCAACGTCGTCTGCCAAGGCCGATGCCCAATGTCATAGTACAGAGCATGTAAAATCCAAAACACCAAATATCAGTAAAAAAAAGGACTCCAAAATCTAAAATAAAATTGTCGGAGGAGAAGCGTAAACTTGCCAATATGCCATTTACCACACGGAGTGGCAAGGAACGGCTGAGGCCCTGGCCTATGTTCATGTCTAGTGGTTCAGCTTCACATGAGGATGGAAGCACTTAGCCTCTCGCTAGAAAAATGAAAAGACTCAAGCTGGCAAAAGCACCGCAAAGAACTGTGCGTTCTTCGAAATCCCAAATCCACAAGGAGAGTCCAATTGTGTCGGTTGCGATGCCTGACCTTCCCAACACTGGACGTGAAGAGCATGCGCCTTCCACCATTTGCACGCCCCCTGCAAGTGCTGGAAGGAGCACCCGCAGTCCAGTTCCTGATAGTCAGATTGAAGATGTCAGTGTTGAAGTACACCAGGATGAGGAGGATATGGGTGTTGCTGGCGCTGGGGAGGAAATTGACAAGGAGGATTCTGATGGTGAGGTGGTTTGTTTAAGTCAGGCACCCGGGGAGACACCTGTTGTCCGTGGGAGGAATAGGGCCGTTGACATGCCTGGTGAAAATACCAAAAAAATCAGCTCTTCGGTGTGGAAGTATTTCACCAGAAATGCGGACAACATTTGTCAAGCCGTGTGTTGCCTTTGTCAAGCTGTAATAAGTAGGGGTAAGGACGTTAACCACCTCGGAACATCCTCCCTTATACGTCACCTGCAGCGCATTCATAATAAGTCAGTGACAAGTTCAAAAACTTTGGGCGACAGCGGAAGCAGTCCACTGACCAGTAAATCCCTTCCTCTTGTAACCAAGCTCATGCAAACCACCCCACCAACTCCCTCAGTGTCAATTTCCTCCTTCCCCAGGAATGCCAATAGTCCTGCAGGCCATGTCACTGGCAATTCTGACGAGTCCTCTCCTGCCTGGGATTCCTCCGATGCATCCTTGCGTGTAACGCCTACTGCTGCTGGCGCTGCTGTTGTTGCTGCTGGGAGTCGATGGTCATCCCAGAGGGGAAGTCGTAAGCCCACTTTTACTACTTCCACCAAGCAATTGACTGTCCAACAGTCCTTTGCGAGGAAGATGAAATATCACAGCAGTCATCCTGTTGCAAAGCGGATAAATGAGGCCTTGACAACTATGTTGGTGTTAGACGTGCGTCCGGTATCCGCCGTTAGTTCACAGGGAACTAGACAATTTCTTGAGGTAGTGTGCCCCCGTTACCAAATACCATCTAGGTTCCACTTCTCTAGGCAGGCGATACCGAGAATGTACACGGACGTCAGAAAAAGACTCACCAGTGTCCTAAAAAATGCAGTTGTACCCAATGTCCACTTAACCACGGACATGTGGACAAGTGGAGCAGGGCAGGGTCAGGACTATATGACTGTGACAGCCCACTGGGTAGATGTATGGACTCCCGCCGCAAGAACAGCAGCGGCGGCACCAGTAGCAGCATCTCGCAAACGCCAACTCTTTCCTAGGCAGGCTACGCTTTGTATCACCGGTTTCCAGAATATGCACACAGCTGAAAACCTCTTACGGCAACTGAGGAAGATCATCGCGTAATGGCTTACCCCAATTGGACTCTCCTGTGGATTTGTGGCATCGGACAACGCCAGCAATATTGTGTGTGCATTAAATATGGGCAAATTCCAGCACGTCCCATGTTTTGCACATACCTTGAATTTGGTGGTGCAGAATTTTTTTAAAAACGACAGGGGCGTGCAAGAGATGCTGTCGGTGGCCAGAAGAATTGCGGGACACTTTTGGCGTACAGGCACCACGTACAGAAGACTGGAGCACCACCAAAAACGCCTGAACCTGCCCTGCCATCATCTGAAGCAAGAAGTGGTAACGAGGTGGAATTCAACCCTATATTTGCTTCAGAGGTTGGTGGAGCAGCAAAAGGCCATTCAAGCCTATACAATTGAGCACGATATAGGAGGTGGAATGTACCTGTCTCAAGCGCAGTGGAGAATGATTTCAACGTTGTGCAAGGTTCTGCAACCTTTTGAACTTGCCACACGTGAAGTCAGTTCAGACACTGCCAGCCTGAGTCAGGTCATTCCCCTCATCAGGCTTTTGCAGAAGAAGCTGGAGGCATTGAAGGAGGAGCTAAAAGGGAGCGATTCCGCTAGGCATGTGGGACTTGTGGATGGAGCCCTTAATTCGCTAAACAAGGATTCACGGGTGGTCAATCTGTTGAAATCAGAGCACTACATTTTGGCCACCGTGCTCGATCCTAGATTTAAAACCTACCTTGGATCTCTCTTTCCGGCAGACACAAGTCTGCTGGGGTTCAAAGACCTGCTGGTGACAAAATTGTCAAGTCAAGCGGAACGCGACCTGTCAACATCTCCTCCTTCACATTCTCCCGCAACTGGGGGTGCGAGGAAAAGGCTCAGAATTCCGAGCCCACCCGCTGGCGGTGATGCAGGGCAGTCTGGAGCGACTGCTGATGCTGACATCTGGTCCGGACTGAAGGACCTGACAACGATTACGGACATGTCGTCTACTGTCACTGCATATGATTCTCTCCCCATTGAAAGAATGGTGGAGGATTATATGAGTGACCGCATCTAAGTAGGCACGTCAGACAGTCCGTACTTATACTGGCAGGAAAAAGAGGCAATTTGGAGGCCCTTGCACAAACTGGCTTTATTTTACCTAAGTTGCCCTCCCACAAGTGTGTACTCCGAAAGAGTGTTTAGTGCCGCCGCTCACCTTGTCAGCAATCGGCGTACGAGGTTACTTCCAGAAAATGTGGAGAAGATGATGTTCATTAAAATGAATTATAATCAATTCCTCCGTGGAGACATTGACCAGCAGCAATTGCCTCCACAAAGTACACAGGGAGCTGAGATGGTGGATTCCAGTGGGGACGAATTGATAATCTGTGAGGAGCGGGATGTACACGGTGATATATCGGAGGATGATGATGAGGTGGACATCTTGCCTCTGTAGAGCCAGTTTGTGCAAGGAGAGATTAATTGCTTCTTTTTCGGTGGGGGTCCAAACCAACCCGTCATTTCAGTCACAGTCGTGTGGCAGACCCTGTCACTGAAATGATGGGTTGGTTAAAGTGTGCATGTCCTGTTTATACAACATAAGGGTGGGTGGGAGGGCCCAAGGACAATTCCATCTTGCACCTCTTTTTTCTTTCATTTTTATTTGCGTCATGTGCTGTTTGGGGAGTGTTTTTTGGAAGGGCCATCCTGCGTGACACTGCAGTGCCACTCCTAGATGGGCCAGGTGTTTGTGTCGGCCACTAGGGTCGCTTAGCTTACTCACACAGCTACCTCATTGCGCCTCTGTTTTTCTTTGCGTCATGTGCTGTTTGGGGAGTGTTTTTTGGAAGGGCCATCCTGCGTGACACTGCAGTGCCACTCCTAGATGGGCCAGGTGTTTGTGTCGGCCACTAGGGTCGCTTATCTTACTCACACAGCTACCTCATTGCGCCTCTTTTTTTCTTTGCGTCATGTGCTGTTTGGGGAGTGTTTTTTGGAAGGGCCATCCTGCGTGACACTGCAGTGCCACTCCTAGATGGGCCAGGTGTTTGTGTCGGCCACTAGGGTCGCTTATCTTACTCACACAGCTACCTCACTGCACCTCTTTTTTTCTTTGCGTCATGTGCTGTTTGGGGAGTGTTTTTTGGAAGGGCCATCCTGCGTGACACTGCAGTGCCACTCCTAGATGGGCCAGGTGTTTGTGTCGGCCACTAGGGTCGCTTAGCTTAGTCATCCAGCGACCTCGGTGCAAATTTTAGGACTAAAAATAATATTGTGAGGTGTGAGGTATTCAGAATAGACTGAAAATGAGTGGAAATTATGGTTTTTGAGGTTAATAATACTTTGGGATCAAAATGACCCCCAAATTCTATGATTTAAGCTGTTTTTTAGTGTTTTTTGAAAAAAACACTCGAATCCAAAACACACCCGAATCCGACAAAAAAAATTCGGTGAGGTTTTGCCAAAACGCGGTCGAACCCAAAACACGGCCGCGGAACCGAACCCAAAACCAAAACACAAAACCCGAAAAATTTCAAGTGCACATCTCTACATTATACACAGGGGCAGCAGTATATACATGTGGGCATTATACACAGGTGCAGCAGTATATACATGTGGGCATTATACACAGGTGCAGCAGTATATGCATAGTGGCATTATACACAGATGGAGCAGTATACAGTATACATGTGGACATTATACACAGGTGCAGCAGTATATACATCTGGGCATTATACACAGGTGCAGCAGTATATACATCTGGGCATTATACACAGGTGCAGCAGTATTTACATGTGGACATTATACTCAGGTGCAGCAGTATATACATGTGGACATTATACACAGGTGCAGCAGTATAAGCTCCTGGAAATTTGGTGAGTTTTGATCAGAGACGTGTGGAAAAGATAGGCGGGGGGTGGGGGGGGGGGATGCACTGCCTCTCCTGCCATAGACTTTTTACTCCAGTGTTTTGACTATAAAAATGATTACAATAATACAAAGAAGAAATATATTCTTTGTATTTTACATATGCTTTATATAGTCAAAACTCTGGCGGATACATTAGTATGACAGGAAAGGCTCTACCTCACCTGCCTCACCCCACTGCACGTCACTGATCAATATGTGTCACTCTGAACTGGACCCCCTTAATTTGTACTAAAAAGGGTATACATTGCAGGCTACTGTTGGACTGGATAAGACATAAGTAAGGTCCCCTCATTTTCCCCTTGCTGGGCTTTGATTACTACCCATCCTGTTAATGCTGAAGGGGTTAACACTCCCTTCTGTTGTTGCCTGGCAGACACCAGCAGGACCAGTGAGCAGACAGGCACTAGGACACTTGGACTTACATATAATGGAGGAGGGAGTGAGAAGGCTGATGGAGTTTTGATTGGCTGTGGCAGAGCGGGAAATTCTTGAACTTGGATGATACTGTTTACCCACTTGATTACTTACTTGCTTTCTACGACGACAGATTACACCTAAATATCAGCTTATGCATGTTTCTTTTATTGACTGAACACTGTCAGGAATCTGTATGCCATTTTTTTTTCAGTGAATTGCTTACCTTATATGCTACATTTGCTGCCTGATCTTTAGCATTATTGAACTGTGCTAAATCTTGCTATTGACTGTGATTAATCCGCCTCACGTCCTAACTTTGAGACTGTAATTTGCAGGGTGTTCTGGTTAGAAAGAGATTTAGGGGGTCATTCCGACCTGATCGCAAGCTAGCTATTTTTTGCAGCGCTGCAATCAGGTCAAAACTTGGCAAAACTGCGCATGCGTATGCACTACAATATGCAGGCACGTCGTACAGGTACAAAGCGGATTGGTGCTGGGCGATGGATTTAATGAAGAATCCATTCGCACAGCCGAGAGCAAGAAGATTGACAGGCGTTTGTGGGTGTCAACTGACCGTTTTCAGGGAGTGGTTGAAAAATGCAGGCGTGTCCAAGCGTTTTCAGGGGGGATGTCTGACGTCAATTACAGAACTGGACAGGCTGAAGTGATTGCAGCGGCTGAGTAAGTTCAGACCTACTCAGAAACTGCACAAACTGTTTTTGTACCGCTTGGCTGCACAAGCGTTTGCACACTTGCAAAGCAAAAATACACTCCCCCATAGGCGGCGACTATCTGATCGCAGTTTTGCAAAAAATAGCTAGCATGCGCTCAATTTGGAACGACCCCCTTAAAGGGACTCTTTGCTACTTCAGGCCAGCTACGAACTGAGTAGATGCTCAAGTAAAGCAGATTTATAACGACAACTATGATTATCCTGCCACCGTGTGTACATGTTTAAGAAGTACAGGTCATCAATACATTTAAAGTAAATGAGGGTATTATTAGGTTAGTACACTGTGGGGGTAATTCCAAGTTGATCGCAGCAGGATTTTTGATAGCAACTGGGCAAAACCATGTGCACTGCAGGTGTGGCAGATATAACATGTGCAGAGAGAGTTAGATTTGGGTGGGGTGTATTCAAGCTGAAATCTAAATTGCAGTATAAAAATAAAGCATCCAGTATTTACCCTGCACAGAAACAAAATAACCCACCCAAATCTAACTATCTCTGCAAATGTTATATCTGCCCCCCCCTGCAGTGCACATGGTTTTGCCCAATTGCTAACAAACTTGCTGCTGCGATCAACTCAGAATTACCCCCTGTGACCTTTCATCCATATTACTACTGTGTTTATATTGGCAATACTATTGCTGGCTTGCATTGTTTTCATTATATTGTTAAGCGCATTTGCCTGTTAACCTCTTGATTCCACAGTGGTGACCAGTTTCCCGAATAATAAACTATATGTCACCGTCCTAACGTGTGGTGACTATTGTGTTGGGTCTCTGGGATTGGGGTTCCTCGTCGTCTGCATAGGGTTCCAACAGTGAGATCCAAGTCAAGAGGATCCCGGGCAAAGAATCCAGGTACGTCAACCGACACCTGCACTTGCACTGACCTTCCCACCTATACTTACCTGTTACAACTTGGCGTCCACGAACAGGATTCAGGATGTTTGAACCAGAGGAACCTCAGACACCCGCATTGACCACAGGCAGAAGGAGACCTCTCTTTGATACAGTTTGTCCAAATGCAGTATAATGGGGAATGTACGCTCTTCTTTCATACATGAGGGGTCATAGGTTGGTTTGAATAAATGGGCGATGCTTGGTCCAGGGTGTACTTGCAGATGTTCGCTGCTGGGTTTCCACCTAATATCAAAAGTACAGTACAATAGCAGTTTGTGAATACTACAATTCTGCATATATCTATACGCAGAAACATGCGATATACTGGAAATAGCCACCGGAATGTAGATCATAAAATACTGCACATCTGAGTACCAAACACTAAACCCTAATACTGCCCCATCCCCTCACACCATGTAGAGCTGTATAGCTCCGTTGCTTTACCTTTAAAGTGTATACAAGTCACTGACAATGTATATAGAGACTATGTGTAAATTACGCACTATATGAATAAGATAACATCTATGTCTTTGTGGCTTTTCTGTGCGAATGTGTATGCTACCGTATATACTCTTACCATGCGTTAATACGCAAGGCGCGTGAACCTGTGTACGTAACTTGCGTGTATGCGTATGCATGGCGGTAACGCACATGAACAGAGGCCACTCTGTTTGGAGTTTGTATGTTGTGTGTATGTAATATTTTTTACTCTGACAGTCCACCCTTTGATAGTCAACTAAAACTATCACTAAACAGTTCATTATTCATATTTAATTTTTCGTATGCACAACATTTGAGTACAGTGGGGATTGAAAGTTTGGGCACCCCAGGCAAAAATTCATTTTAATGTGCAAAAAGAAGCCAAGGAAAGATGGAAAAATCTCCAAAAGGCATCAAATTACAGATTAGACATTCTTATAACATGTCAAAAAAAGTTTGATTTTATTTCCATCATTCACATTTTCAAAAGAGCAGAAAACAAAAAATGGCGTCTGCAAAAGTTTGGGTACCCTGCAGAGTTAATACCTTGTACTGCCCCCTGTGAACAGCTGAGACCTGGCAGTGTCATGGATTGTTCTCAATCATCGTCTGGAAAGACCAGGTGATGTCAATCTCAAAGGTTTTAAAAGCCCAGACTCATCTGACCTTGCTCCAACAATCAGCACCATGGGTTCCTCTAAGCAGTTGTGTAGAACACTGAAACTGTGAATAGTTGACGCTCACAAAGCAGGAGAAGGCTATAAGAAGATAGCAAAGCATTATCAGATGCCCATATCCTCTGTTCGGAATGTAATTAAGAAATGGCAGTCACCAGGAACAGTGTAAGTTAAAGCAAGATCTGGAAGACAAAGAAAAATATCAGACAGAACAGCTCGCAGGATTGTGAGAAAAGCAAGTCAAAATCCACGTTTGACTGCACGATCCCTCCAGGAAGATCTGGCAGACACTGGAGTTGTGGTACACTATTCCACTATAAAGAGATACTTGTACAAATATGGTCTTCATGGAAGAGTCATCAGAAGAAAACCTCTTCTACGTCCTCACCACAAAAATCAGCGTTTGAAGTTTGCGAATGAACATATAGACAAGCCTGATGCATTTTGGAATAAAGTTCTGTGGACCGATGAGGTTAAAATAGAACTTTTTAGCCGCAATGAGCAAAGGTACGTTTGGAGAAGGAAGGGCACAGAATATAATGAAAAGAACCTCTGTCCAACTGTTAAGCATGGGGGTGGATCAATCATGCTTTGGGGTTGTATTGCAGCCAGTCGCACAGGGAACATTTCACGAGTAGAAGGAAAAATATATTCAATAAGATTCCAGCAAATTTTGGACGCTAACTTGATGCCATCTGTAAAAAAGCTGAAGTTAAAGAGAGGCTGGCTTCTACAAATGGATAATGATCCTAAACACACCTCAAAATCCACGATGGATTACATCAAGAGGCGTAAACTGAAGGTTTTGCCATGGCCTTCACAATCTCCTGACCTCAACATAATTGAAAATCTACGGATAGACCTTAAAAGAGCAGTGCGTCACAGACAGCCCAGGAATCTCAAAGAACTGGAAGACTTTTGTAAGGAAGAATGGGCGAAGATACCTCAAACAAGAATTGAAAGACTCTTGGCTGGCTACAAAAAGCGTTTACAAGCTGTGATACTTGCCAAAGGGGGCAGTACAAGGTATCAACTCTGCAGGGTGCCCAATTTTTTGCAGATGCCATTTTTTGTTTTCTGTTCTTTTGAAAGTGTAAATGATGGAAATAAAATCGAACTTTTTTTGACATGTTATAAGAATGTCTAATCTGTAATTTGATGCCTTTTGGAGATTTTTCCATCTTTCCTTTGCTTCTTTTTGCACATTAAAATGAATTTTTGCCTGGAGTGCCCAAACTTTCAATCCCCACTGTATGTACCTTTGAAGAAGAATTGTAGGTGGGAATATATATAATTTTGTACGACATAGTGGGATAGGTAAAGCGTGTATGTATGGGTGTGTGTTTGAGAGGAATGTATCATTGTGCCGTATAAGTCTTAGTTCTACAAAAGCTTCAAGGTTATGTGAAGTATTCATTTAATCCTTCTCATCCCATATTAAGGGTCTGTGAATGGTCCAACAAACATTTACCGAGCTCTTTCTTGACAAGGGCTTTTCTAGCTGCCCTCATCTTGTTTGGCTTATTAATAAATGGGAAGCACATTTACCTGAAGATACATTTGGGGAGGTGTATGTGTATGCCATTATGTGTGGATAATGTTCCTGCATCGGCTATGTGTATTATTAACTGGGGATTAGAGAAATGAGGGTAAGACAACATTTATAAAGCCTATGATGTCTGTCCTGGACAATTAAATACATATACATACACCTACATCAGGGTACAATGATGTCATATCCGGTTGAAGATTTCTGGGTTGAAGGGAAAACACAAACAAATGGTGAAAGAAACAGACCATGAAATTAATTTACATTCCTATCACAGTACTGTTTCTATCGTTGGATCGTATACCAGATCTGCAGCATTTACAACGCACCCGCTCCTTAGACCCATCAAATTTGCATTGTGATTTGTCCTTTTTCGCGGTGTCAAAATCTGAACACATTTAAATATCAGACTGATAATTATGACGACACCCAGGATGCAGAGAAGAAGCTTTCCCACATTTGCGATCATCACTTGTGCCCACTCTCCTAACCCAGAGAAACACTTGAGTATGTTCAACCATGAGGCCCATCCGGTCAATTCATTACCCACAGCCGCTAAAGTGAGATTGTGTTTCTAAACTCCCATTTTAACTGCAATATCTAATCAATCTTTTGATCAATGATCTCTTTTGGATACTCAAGACTGTTCATAATATACGTACACCATACTGAGTTGCTAAAGTAACACAGTACCCACCCGTCACAGCCGTGGCGTAATTCAAGACCATTCTGTGTTGTACCAGTTCCTTCTTGTAGGCCTGTAGTTCCCTATCCGTATACCTGAAGGTGTCGTCATACATCTCAGTAATATTTTCGACCAAGTTTGCTAGCGCATGGATATACCTATAATTTATGATTCTTCTGGCAGTATGGGTGATGTCTAATGCGAGAAGAATCTGAATCCAGGTGGATTCGTAAATAAAATTAGAGGCCGCGGTCTCTCCCCTGTCTATGAGGTGTCTCTTAAAAACGTGTTCGTAGTGGGTGTGAGTATAAGGAGGCGAAGCGTGGCGGTGATGTACTTCATTTGGTCATGTGCAATGGTCATGATTTCTGGTTGTACTCTGCCTATGTAACATAACCCTTCAGAGCTCGGAGTAAGCTACTTGTACGCCTTCCTTCCACAAATGAAATAAGCGTCATCTGGGAGAACATATGGGGATAAAATGCATTAATATCATGTTACAGATAATTCTTACAAAGAATCCTGTCCCCAGCTTTCTCTTCTGCTCGACACAAGTATCTGGCTAGATGATGTGCGCACAATATCCCTGCGACACTTTTCCAGCTCACATGGTTTTGATCCCACATGTATACTTGTATCGGATGTACCTCCCACTTGTGGCTACCCACGTACAAGTTCAGAGTTTATGGGTTCCTAGTCAGCTCTGTGTGAGAAGGTCATTGTCTGATTGTTCCAAGTCACTTCCCAATTTCCTGGTTTCCGGAAATTGGTTACATTGAAACATAGTAGGGATCTGTCTACGTGGTACTGGTGGAGCTTTAGGCTAGGGGGTCTAGATATATTGTATTTTCTGTCCACCGGTCTCCCCCATGCAATTCGAGTACCTCCTTTACTGTTAATGGGTATGGCACTAATCCTGATTTACTCTGTCCTTGAGGTACTTGTGAGCACACCCAGCATTCTGTTTGGTTTAAGACCGTACCAACTAGTGAGTGATAGTCACTCAAAGGATGTCCGTCAATATCTATATTATTGTTTGAATGACATCTCTGGATGCACTCATCTTCAAAAATGGGGTCGCAGTACTTACATATGCAGTATTCATCAGACAACAACCCCTCACATTGTCTCCGAGCTCCGTGACTACCAGATCTCTAACTTATACCAGCTTTGACCAGAGTGATGGACTGATCCTGGGATCCTACAAATTCATCCTCTCCCTCAGAACCCATTCAAGATCCTTGCTCAATTTCTTGGGGGCCCTCGCAAAAACAAATTGTCCTGATCAAAAATAGAGTCACAAGAAAAATCCGGAATAGGTATAACACAGTCTCTTGATGCAAATCCATTTTGAAAAAAAAGGGGGGGGGAATTAGGGGGGATGTTTGAGAGAAGAAAAATTAGATAATAGTCCTTGATATTGTTTTTTTCACCACGCTCAGGTACAGTTCAACAGTTCTGTATTTTAGCCTTCCCGTAACAAATTCTCCAGTGATATCTGGTTCTCTTCACCTTTTTCTTTCCCACAAGCTTTCTCTGGGTTAGCGACCTACTTGCAATGGGATGAGTGGACCCAAGTCTCTCTTTCGGCAACTTTCAGTGATGTCGTGCTGGTTAACAAGACTTGATATGGTCCTTCCTACCTGTCTATTAGGCAACTTGAGCATAGAAAATTTCGAATCATCACATAGTCCCCAGGTTCAATTTCATAACAGTTACTGTTTGGTAGGTCAGGAATCGCCAGTTTCAAATTCCTTTGCTGATTTCTCAATTGCTGGCTCATCCTAACCAAGTATTGCACAGTCATCTCATTATTGCATTTCAAATCATCCTGGGAATCTATAATTACGTGGTGCTGTTGTCCAAAAAGAATTTCAAAGGGTGATAGGTTAAGCGGTGACCTGGGAGTTGTTCTGATGCTATACAACACTAGTGACAGCGCCTCTGGCCACAACAGTCCAGTTTCAGCCATCACTTTGCTCAGCTTGTTTTTAATAGTGCTGTTCATTCTCTTCATCTTCGCACTGGCCTGTGGTCGGTAAGGAGTATGAAGATTGCTATTAATACCCATAAGTTTGCACATAACCTGAAAGACTTCACCTGTAAAATGGGTACCACTATCACTCTCAATGATCTTAGATATACCATATCTACACACAAATTCCTGCACAATTTTCTTTGCGGTTAACACGGCAGTATTTGTGGCGACAGGAAATGCTTCTACCCAGTTTGAGAAAACATCAGTGCATACCAATACATACTTCAAATTCCTACAGGGTGGTAGCTGTATAAAATCGATTTGTATTACCTGGAAAGGTCCATCTGTAGGAGGGATATGGGATGGCTCTGTTGGTATTGTCTTACCAATGTTCTTCCTCAAGAAAGTAAGACATGTCAATGCTTTCTTGCTTGCCTGAGAAGAGAACCCTGGTGCACTCCTGTAAGCTCTTACCAATTTGCACATAACTTCCTCTCCCAGATGAGTCAGACCATGTGCTGCCTCAGCTAGGCTTGGAATATATGCCCTGGGGGCTGCTGGCTTACCTTGTCCATCTCTTCAGAGTCCTGAGGACTCCTGACCATATCCCTTCACCTTCCAGACCGCCTTCTCCTGTAGGGAACACAAATCTTGCATCTCAATTAGCTGTTGTGTATTTACTGTATTGAATGTCATCAGTTGTGTGGTGGTAATTTGTGTAGTGGTGCTTGCTGCCCATTTAGCAGCTTCATCCACCCGGCTGTTACCAAGTGAAATTGGGTCTTGGTTGTAAGTGTGTGCTTTACACTTGAGAACAGCCACTCTGTCAGGTTCCTGTATGGCCGTCAGCAGTCTTTTGATGTGTGATGCATGCGCCACAGGTGCCGTCATGAAATTTCTGAGGCGCCACAGGGCCCCAAAATCATGCACTACTCTGAAAGTATATCTAGAGTCCGTGTACATATTAGCTGACTTACCCCTTGCCAACTCACATACTCTGGTCAGTGCTACCAGCTCAGCGACTTGTGCTGAGTAAGGTGGGCCAAGAGGTTCAGCTTCTATAATACCTTCATCATCTACAACTGCGTATCCGGTGCACAGGTCTCCTGAGTCCGTCTGTCTGTGACAACTACCATCCGTGTAAAAGGTAAGGTCTACGTCTTCTTGTGGGTTGTCACTGATGTCAGGTCTCACAGTGAAGGTATGATTCAAGTATTCCATACAGTCATGCATATCAGTGTCTGTACTAAATCCTACTTCACCATCATTCTCATCCTCCACCCTTTGTGTATGACAAGGCACACTTGGCAAATACGTTGCAGGATTTAGGGTGTTACACCTTTATGGTGATGTTTATAGGGGCCATCAGTGACAGTTCCCATTTTGTAAACCGAGCAGATGAGACATGTCTGGTTTGGGCGGAGTTTGCTGACACTGCATGAGGTGTATGGATCGTCAGGTCATGCCCTAGCACTTCGTCTTCACTCTTACCAACAAAGCTATTGCTGCAACACTTCGTAGGCAAGTGGGGAGACACCGTGCTACAGTGTCCAACTGTGCACTGTAGTAGGCTACGGGTCTGCTGGCATCACCATGTTTTTGTGTTAGGACCCCTGCCGCGCACCCAGCACTTTCGGTACCATATAATTCAAAAGGTTTCTCATAATCTGGCACTCCTAATGCTGGTGCATTTGACAAGCACTCTTTCAGTCTATCAAATGCCAGTTCATACTCCTCAGTATGAGAAACCCGTTCTGGTTTGCTTGAAGAGATCATTTCTTGCAGTGGTAGTGCCAAAATAGAGAGCCCCGGAATCCAATTCCGACAATATCCACACATTCCTATAAATTTGCAAATTTGTTGCTGATTCTGCGGCAAAGTCATGTCACGGATGGCCTGTCTGTGGTCAGGTGTCTTAGTCTTTGTGTCAAGCAGTGTCCCAAGTATTTAACCCTTGTCCGGCACAACTGTAATTTATCCTTAGAAACCTTGTGTCCTGTCTAGGAGAGGTGAAACAGAAGCTGTTTAGTATCTGCCAGGGATGACTCACATGAATCAGAGCACAACAACAAGTCATCAACATATTGTATCAGCACCGACCCATTCTCAGGCTGAAAGGATTGCAAACAGTCATGTAGGGCCTGGGAGAAAATACTTGGGCTGCCAATGAAACCTTGGGGGAGACGGGTCCAGGTGTACTGTACTCCCCTGTAAGAGAAAGCAAAGAGGTACTGGCTGTCGGGGTGAAGAGGAACAGAAAAGAAAGCTGAGCAGAGGTCTATTACAGTGAAGTAAGTAGAGGTAGAGGGAATCTGCATAAGAATAACAGCTGGATTTGGGCAATACAGGGAATTGGCTCTCGACTATTTTGTTTATCCCCCTTAAATCCTGCACTAACCTGTAACCCCTCCCCCCACTCTTTTTCACAGGGAAGATGAGACTATTGGCTGTGCTGGACGTCCTGACTAGGATGCCCTGCTGTAGCAGCCGTTCTATGACAGGGTATACTCCTAATTTCACCTCTAGCTTCAGAGGGTACTGGGGGATTTTTGGAGCTAACCTACCATTTTTTATTTGCACCACTACTGGGGCTACATTTGCCATCAATCCAGTGTCCTGTCCATCGTTAGTCCATAGGGAACCCGGTATTTGCAGGATCATTTCCTCTACCTGCGATGGACATGTGTCTAGAACTGTAGAGTGCAACATTAGCCTTTGAGGGGTGTCTAACATATCTTGTACTTCCTGTTCATGGTTTTCAGGGATATCTAAAAATACACCCTCAGGGGTACAATATATAACACACTGCATCTTACATAATAAGTCTCTGCTAAGTAGGTTCGTCGGGGCCGCTGCAGCAAAAAAGAATGAATGTTTGGTATGCAAGGGCCCTATCGTAACCTCTGCAGGTCTAGTGAAAGGATACTGCTGCACTTTTCCCATTACTCCCATTGCAGAAATAGTTTTGCCCGTGGTCATTATTCCTTTTGAAGAGGTTAATACAGATCTGGCCGCCCCTATATCTACAAGGAAGGGTTGTTTTGTGTCAGCTACATTGACCATGACCTCAGGTTCATCTCTAAGGCCAGTAGTCAGTCTTACTTGCTGCAGAATACAGGTGTGACCTAACCCCTATTGTGGATATTGGCCTCCCTGCCAAGCTTTGGCAGCTATTATGTGTGGGGGAATTATTTGTG
This sequence comes from Pseudophryne corroboree, assembly GCF_028390025.1. Lineage (NCBI taxonomy): Eukaryota > Metazoa > Chordata > Amphibia > Anura > Myobatrachidae > Pseudophryne > Pseudophryne corroboree. The sequence goes on from NC_086447.1 coordinate 895,538,549, forward strand.
AAGTTTCTGAGACCTGCCAGTCCTTCCTTGGTGGGTACCTCTGTGATTCCCCTTTGTGTGGCTCATAATCCCTCCAGTGTGTTCCTTGGTCCCGTCTATGTGTCTGGTAACGTGGCTCGTGCTCTTGTCTAGGGGGTCTATACTTGGTATGTGTCCCTGTGCTCCTACACTCTCTGGCAAAATGCCCCTTCCTCTGGCAAATGTAACATTTTGATGATTTTTTTCTGTTCTCTTCAAATGTCTGGGGTTTCGGTTGGGTGGATATCCCTTTAAATGCCTGTATACTAACCACCATCAACCTCTCTCCTTGTGTCTCCTTCCATTTCTGAATGTTTTTGTCATGTTCCACTCCTGATTCCCTAAGGGCATCCGCAGTCACCCCTCTCCAATTGGGTAGAGAAGTCTGTACCCTGACTTTTAATGCCTCTCTGAGTCTGTCCATTATCACCGATACAGCCACCTCCCTATGATTCACCTTGTTTTTGATATTCTCGATCCCTGTGTACTTAGCCATTTCTGCTATTGCCCTGTGGAAATAGTCTGCTGCCATTTCACTTTCCTTTTGTTTGATGGTAAATATTTTACCCCAATTCATCACTACCGGAAAATATATTCCCAATTGAAAATTAATTTGTTTAGCGTTCTCTTGGTTATATTCATCAGTTAGAGGGTCATATTTCTTTATTTTGCAATCATTTATACATTTTTGGTGGTCAACATTAGGGGGAAGACACGCTCGCAACACAGTCCGCCAATCTTTGCTTGTGGGTTCATGGACATTACCCAGATCACTAATGAATTTTTGACATTTGGCTAAATCCTTTCTAGGATCGGGGAATTCTGTAATGATTGACCATAGTTCAGACCTGGTCCACGGGAAATACATTGCAATATTCCTCATGAGGGTTACCCCGTCCCTTTCAGTTCTCCCATTGGGGACAGCTATTATGCGGACGGGGTGTAGCCCAGCTATACAACTCCTTTCTGAATCAACATGGGGATACACTGTCTCTTCATAATGGACAGACCTATACTTACCGGTAGCTCTGATCCTGGCCGTTTCACCTGAAGAGGAAGCCGTTGCTGCTCTCACCGGTTGGGCTTGCCCCACCTGGGTTTCATGCATGGTTACTGTCTGAGAGAGGGCTGAGATCAGGCTAGGTTCGTCATCCTCCTCTGAACTATGATCCTTGAAAGAACTTAGGACAGGGTACAATTTGCAAGGGTTAGGGTTAATACATTTTACAAGTGCATTTTTATTGTTTCCTAGTATGCTATTGGTTGTAGTAGCATTCTCTCCATCGACATATGGTGGTGCACTCGCATTCACATTCCTGTCTGGTTTTGACTTCGCTGCACAAACAAGTTCCCTTTGCGTTTCTCCTTCCTGTTGCCATATGTTTAAACAGTCGTTATGTCTGATCCTCAGTTTCCTGGATTTGATCAGGCATATTTTATTTCTAACGTTTTGCAGCACCTCTGGGTCAAAACTACCAACCCTAGGTAATGATGCCCTATCTTCAACAGTCATTCATACCCATTCATCACAAAAAGCCTCCGTGTAAGGACCATACTTACTACACATAATATAACCAGCGGACCCTTTTGGCCCCTGTCCTTCAGCCTGAACCCTGGCTGCCGAATGTTTCTCGCTTGTGCATTTAGCTCCCATCGTGGGCCTTTTAACATGATCACCAAATGGACGACACAAGCAAATGGTGAAAGTCCTCCGAGTTCTTTCACCAACTCCTTCTCTACTGAGTATACCACGCCCCACCGACTGATGACGCGTGTATATCAGAGAAGACCCTATCAGACCCCTCAGGCACTGGGAGAACTAAATGTTTTAACAGACTAATACCACGCCTTTCCAGTGGAGGCTACAGGCCTTCTATTTTTGGGATTCTATCCATTGGAATTCCATGTGGGAAGTGTCACCACACCATCCAATGAATGGCCACCAAGAATCTTCATGAGAGAGCAACGAAGTTCTTAACTCATTACTCAATCATCTCTGCATATGCTAACACTATTTGCGCAAAATGCAGCAAAAACTGTATTACGTTGCGACGCGTATCACACAAGCAGAGATGCTGTCAAATCGCATGACTCACAAATACTTGTTATTTGTGTGCCTTATGTTTATGAAGACAATTTAACTTTTTACAGTAGGCTATGTCTCCATCACCTGGAGTGTTTTATAAATGGGCTAACTCCACACCTGGATGGTTTACAATACCTCGCCTGAACAGACCTTACTTCGTTCTATACTAACGTGTGGTTGCAAGCCACCACGCCACTGGAGCTTCTCCTAGCTGAGTGTCACTAGACATGATCCCGCTTTCTGAGGTTCAATCCACTCACACTTACTTTTTAAAAACCCACACTTTTATATTTTATGTACAGAAAAAAAAATCACTCCCTTTGATTGATAACTTGCTCCAGAGGTAGTACACTAATAATAAGATTTTCAGTAATCTGTCGAAAATCGGATAGTTACTTGTTAATGTATAACTCTAAGTCTGTTATCCCACCTTAAAATTCAATTCTATTGTGTGGCAAACTTGCGCTCGCTAATTTACGCACCTTTACGTAATTACGCAACCGTGCACATAATCATCCGTACGTGTGCACCCTCGTATGCACGCTTCACGTACCTTTGTACTGTGCTAAGTGTATAGCGTGCATTCGCAATTACGTATTCCTGCGTATGAATATACGCAGCAACCACACTTATATTAATCAATGTAAGCAATAAAACAAAACTTGTGCTTCTATTGCTATTGATTGATACACAATACTTCCTTTGTTCCCCACACACACCGAAAGTCACCCACGTGGATAACTTCCATTGAGTGCTGCTCAAACTTTTAGGCAGGAACCGAGTCTTGTATGTGCTTTACAAGTAACCACTTAACAAGTACAACAAATGTATAACAAATAACTTATCCGATTCTATGCAGATCTATAATGACTACTACAACCTATGGCAACAATGTATGAGAATATACGCAAAATATCTGTAAGCTTATGTGTTTATTTTCGCGCCAACAGACCCAAAGAAAATTGTTTTCTTTGTTGTCCCTCGGTTCGCACCAGCACCTCTGAGACTATACAAGACAGACGTGGTTTAACAACATTAAGTAGTTTTAACACAAAACAAAATTGTTTTACTTTTAGGTGCGTCTTCCACCCTTTGTTGTTAGACCAAAGTCTGTAAGGCCCTGCAAGTCCGCGAGTGTGAGATGAACTGGACAAAGCCCCCAACTGTTAAGTTCACTTAAATTACAAGGGAAAGCAATACATACTCACACTGTGGTTTGAGCCGCTACAGCCGCTAATCATATACATATAACCGCTAAGCTGTGTATTCACATTGCGTATACACACCGACACGTTATGCGCACAATATAGCGATGCTTGTGGCTGTATACAATTTACCCCAGACAGGAATGGAATGCAACACCAGTAGTTAGATGAAATGTTGTGGTCCAACGCATTAACAGTATTTACTTGAGAATATATAGATAAAAGGTACAGCAATATACAGAGAAAAGCTACAACCAATAATACATATGTGTCAGGTCCGGGTGTTTTTGTGAATCCGTTAACCCAGGACCAACCACAGGTGTAGGTGCTGGGGTATGAAGAAAGCAGGGAGGACGAAGAAAGTTCCGTTTCATATATTTATTAAAAATACCAATTCAGTAAAGAGTTAAATGACAAGTTGTTAATCATCATATTATACTGAAGTATTGCAGGAATGGCATAAATAATATGCAGGATAAATCTCAAAAACAAATAAAAGAAATGTTCATGGAACTGTATATAAAACAAGCTGATGAATAAATGTTGAATTGTCCAAATATAAACAAGCTTTGATGCTGAACTGCAGAATGTGTTTAACTGGGTAATGCAGACATGAAGAAATAACTGTAAGGATTTGCAATGAAGTTTTGAGAGTTAACTGAGAGGCTGTGAAGAATTATCCTTGTTATGGTAACATAAAAAATAAAAGTACTGAATTGGGTTACTTGCGGGTTCCGGAGATCACTGTGAAAACTGTAGCAGATGACAAGGTGATGAACGGGTTAAATGCAGAGTAGAACAAACGAACAGCTGAGCGAAGTGGAATCCTCCAAACTTTGTATGGTTGAAGGCAGGCAGACAAGGTAACCTCATGCAAGACTCTGGGAATCCAACTGTTTCCAGTAGGTGTGCAATTAACTGACAGCACAGCGGAGAGCCGGTGGATCTTTAGCAGTGAAGGCTGCAGACGGACTTCTGGGAACGGAGGCAATATCTGGACCATGGGAATCACTCAGGAATGCACGGAGAGAGCTCAGAGCTAGAGCACAGCATTGATACAACAAAGCACTGGCCCAGAGTAACATAATCCCAGCCTACTTAAAGGCAGCACAAGCACGGGATTGGCTTACACCTGCCCACAGGTGTTTTCACAAGTGCTCTGTATTACCTATTTGGTCTCCAACATGGCCACCTCCTATACAGCAGACACACCGCAGTGCCTTAGGCCATTTGGTCCCCGCACTCCCAGTTCCCAGACTCTGCATTACCTGTGCCACTGATCATGCCGCGTCCCCACACGGGCGCACAGCACCGCGAGCAACCGCACTGGCAACGGACGAACCCCAGAACCCGCAGAGGTGAGACCGGTTCGTGACAGTATCCCCTCTTCTAAGGGTGGTCTCCGAACACCTTTCAACCTTATCAGGATTTTTGGAGAAGTATTTCTGTACCAGTCTTGGAGCATGAACATCTTCAGAAAAAACCTAGGATCTCTCCTCCGGACCGTAACCCTTCCAGTCGACCAAAAACTGTAAACGTCCATATCGGGAACGTGAATCCACAATCTCTTTAACTTCAAATTCCTCATCTTGCAAAGAGTGAACTTTAGGAGATTTGGAATGGGTAGTACAAAATTTATTGAGAATCAAAGGTTCCAATAAAGATGTATGAAAGGCGTTAGGAATTCTCAAAGACGGTGGCAACTTGACTTTGTATGACACAGGATTGAGTACCTTTACAATGGGAAATGGACCAATAAACTTGGGAGCAAATTTCTTAGAAGGAACTTTGAACCTGAGATTGCGCGTAGAAATCCAAACTTGGTCTCCCACCTTGTAATTCGGTACAGCTTTACGTTTTCTATCTGCAAAAGATTTATAACGAGCGGAAGTTTTGACCAACGACTTACGCACACAACTCCAGATTCTAGATAGACGTTGAAGCTCTTGATCTGCTGCTGGAACCTCTAGGGCTGGCAATGGATGGAACTCTGGCACACGAGGATGAAAGCCGAAGTTAATATAAAAGGGCGTAGATTCTGAAGACGAATGGAAGAGATTATTATGAGCAAATTCTGCCAATGGAAGGTAGTCAACCCAGTCATCCTGTGAGGACGATATATATAGCCGGAGAAATGTTTCAAGGTCTTGGTTTACTCTCTCTGTTTGTCCATCTGTCTGAGGATGATATGCAGAAGAAAAATTCAACTTGACATTTAAAGATGAACAAAGCGACCTCCAGAACTTGGCCACAAACTGTGTTCCCCGATCAGAGATGATCTCTCGAGGAAGGCCATGCAACTTGAAGATTTCAGAGATGAACAATCTGGCTAGTAAGGGGGCTGATGGTAATCCAGTTAATGGAATGAAATGTGCCATTTTCGAAAATCGATCCAATCTCACCCAAATGGTATTTTGCCCTTTTGATGGAGGTAGATCGGTCACGAAATCCATTTAGATATGAGTCCATGGTTGTTTGGGTATGGATAATGGATGTAATAAACCTGGTGGAGAACTTCTTGGACTCTTATGTTGGGCACATTTAGGACATGCTGCTATAAACTCTTGGACATCGGCTTTGAGACGTGGCCACCAATAAGACTGTTGAATAAATTTGAGAGTCTTTAGAACCCCAGGATGACCCATGAAGGAAGAGGAGTGAGCCCAGGTAAGCAGCCGTTTTCGAAGATTTGTGGTAACAAAGGTCTTGCCAGGCGGAGGAACTGGAGAGGTTCGAGTCATTAAAAAGGATGTAGGATTCACAATGGATTGATTCGTGGTAGCATCATTTAATTCAGAAGAAGCAAAGGACCGAGAAAGGGCATCTGCCTTTTTGTTCTGAGACCCTGGACGATAAGTGAGCTTGAAATTGAATCGTGTGAAGAAAAGCGCCCATCTAGCTTGTCGTGGATTCAAGCACTGAGCTGACTGCAGATATAGAAGATTCTTATGATCAGTATAAACTGTAATGCGATGTTGTGCTCCTTCTAAAAGGTATCTCCACTCCTCAAATGCCAACTTGATGGCAAGTAATTCTTGCTCACCGATTGCATAATTACGTTCGGCCGGGAGGAACTTACGGGAGAAATATCCGCAGGGATGGACCTTTTTATCTTCAAAGACTTGTGACAACACAGCTCCTACTGCTTCTGTAGATGCATCCACCTCTAGTAGAAAGGGACGATTCAAATCAGGCTGTCGAAGAATGGGAGCTGACACAAAGGCTTGCTTTAAATCAGAGAAGGCTTTGATTGCTTCAGAAGACCAGTTCGTAGGATTTGCTCCCTTGCGAGTTAGGGCTGTAATGGGAGCAGCTAACGTAGAATAATTCTTAATGAATCTCCTATAGAAATTAGCAAAGGCAAGAAATCGCTGAATCCCCTTGAGAGTCGTAGGAGTGGTCCAATCTCGGATAGCTTGTACATTACCGGGATCCATACATAGCTCTGATCCAGAAATGATGTAACCAAGGAACGGTATGGAAGATACTTCAAAGGTGCACTTCTCTAACTTACAATAAAGTTGATTTTTCCTCAGACGTGTCAGTACCTCTTTAACTTGGTGACGGTGAGACTTTAGATCCTTAGAGAATATTAGGATATCATCCAGGTACACTACTAGACACTTGTAGAGAAGATCACGAAAAAGTTAATTCACATAGCTTTGAAAAACTGCAGGTGCATTACAAAGACCAAAAGGCATTACAAGGTATTCGTAATGCCCATCCCGGGTATTAAAAGCAGTCTTCCACTCGTCCCCTGCCCGGATGAGGATTAAATTGTAGGCCCCTCGGAGATCCAATTTTGTAAACACAGTAGCTCCCTTTACCCGATCAAATAATTCTGGAATTAAGGGTAATGGGTACTTGTTTTTCACAGTGATCTCATTGAGTCCACAGTAATCTATGCATGGTCGTAACCCACCGTCCTTCTTCTTAACGAAAAAGAATCCGGCTCCTGCAGGTGAAGAAGATGGTCTGATAAATCCTTTGGTTAGATTTTCCTGTATATAATCAGACATAGCTTGCGTCTCTGGGATGGATAGCGGATAAATTTGTCCCCTAGGAGGGGTTTTGCCCGGAACCAGGACGATTGGGCCGTCCCATTCGCGATGAGGAGGTAGAGAGTCTGCTGCTTGTTTACTGAAAACATCCGCAAAGGATTGATACACCGGAGGTAGGTCGGGAAGGCTAATTGACCGGAGAGGTACAATTGAGGCTAAACAGTCCTTGGTACAAGATTTACCCCACGAAAGTACTTCCATGGTTTGCCAATTAAGTTGAGGATTATGTTTCTGCAGCCAAGGTAAACCAAGTATCACATCTTGAGAGGCTTTGGGAATCACGTAGAAGGAGATGTATTCGGAATGGAGCACACCAACTTTCATCTTGAGACATACGGATCGATGAGTAATTATACCATCTGGAATTCGACTTCCATCCACTGCTGTAACAGCAACTGCTGCTTCCAGAGGCATGGTTTGAACTTTAGACCGTAAGACAAAGGCTGAGGAGATGAAGTTCTCGGCTGCCCCGGAATCTAGGAGAGCTGAAACTTTCACTGTAGAACTTGGAACTTCTAATTGAATAGACAAGGTCGGCTCTTTCCCAGAACATGATTCTAAAGTAACTCCTAGCTTAACCTCTCTTGAATAAGCTAGGAGCGAGAGTTTCCCGGTCGGAGTTTGCAGAATTTAACTAAATGTTCGGAGGACCCACAGTACATGCAGAGGTTACCCTGTCGACGACAAAGTCGTTCCTCCTATGTGAGGCGAGAGCACCCAATCTGCATAGGTTCTTCTGTCGTTACCGGAGACTGTGATGAAGAATCTTGTCGAGGCCTAGGATGATAACGTGGACTGGATCGCTCTGCCCTGGATTTCTCTAAACATCGCTCCCTGTAGCGTAGGTCAAGTTTGTTACAGAGAGAAATCAATTCATCCAGTTTAGTTGGCACATCCCGGATAGTTAAATCATCCTTGATTCTCTCTGAAAGTCCATTCCAAAATGCGGCGATCAGGGCCTCCTCATTCCAGTTTAACTCTGAAGACAACGTGCGAAACTGAATAATATATTGACTGACAGGACGTAAACCTTGAGGTAGACGGAGAATCTCCAAAGATGCTGAGGTGGTCCTGCCTGGTTCGTCAAAGATTCTCCGGAAGGATGATACGAACTCCTTGTAATTAGAGAGGATAGGATCACCTCTTTCCCATAATGGTGATGCCCACTCCAGAGCCTGACCGGAGAGGAGGGCAATAATATATGCAACCTTAGAACGAGCTGATGGGAAACTGGCGGACAACAGTTCGAACTGGATCTCGCATTGATTCAGGAATCCTCTGCAAAGTTTTGAAGTTCCGTCAAACTTACTCGGAGAGGGTAACTGCAAGCGGGACGTAGGCAGCGTTACAGGAGAAGCTGTAGTGGTAACTGGGACAACCGGAGTTGGAATCTGGACTTGAGACGTTTTAATAGCCATATGAAGAGTCTCTAAATGGTCTGCCATAGTTTGCATAAACTGCACTATTTGTGTCTGTATAGACTCCTGGTTTTCCAGACGGGAAAGGATATCTGACGTAGCACCGCCTCCTGCGAATTGGTCACTTGACGGATCCATGTGGCCAGTGCTTACTGTCAGGTCTGGGTGTTTTTGTGAATCCGTTAACCCGGGACCAACCACAGGTGTAGGTGCTGGGGTATGAAGAAAGCAGGGAGGATGAAGAAAGTTCCGTTTCATATATTTATTAAAAATAACAATTCAGTAAAGAGTTAAATGACAAGTTGTTAATCATCATATTATACTGAAGTATTGCAGGAATAGCATAAATAATATGCAGGATAAATCTCAAAAACAAATAAAAGAAATGTTCATGGAACTGTATATAAAACAAGCTGATGAATAAATGTTGAATTGTCCAAATATAAACAAGCTTTGATGCTGAACTGCAGAATGTGTTTAACTGGGTAATGCAGACATGAAGAAATAACTGTAAGGATTTGCAATGAAGTTTTGAGAGTTAACTGAGAGGCTGTGAAGAATTATCCTTGTTATGGTAACATAAAAAATAAAAGTACTGAATTGGGTTACTTGCGGGTTCCGGAGATCACTGTGAAAACTGTAGCAGATGACAAGGTGATGAACGGGTTAACTGCAGAGTAGAACAAACGAACAGCTGAGGGAAGTGGAATCCTCCAAACTTTGTATGGTTGAAGGCAGGCAGACAAGGTAACCTCATGCAAGACTCTGGGAATCCAACTGTTTCCAGTAGGTGTGCAATTAACTGACAGCACAGCGGAGAGCCGGTGGATCTTTAGCAGTGAAGGCTGCAGACGGACCTCTGGGAACGGAGGCGATATCTGGACCACGGGAATCACACAGGAATGCACGGAGAGAGCTCAGAGCTAGAGCACAGCGTTGATACAACAAAGCACTGGCCCAGAGTAACATAATCCCAGCCTACTTAAAGGCAGCACAAGCACGGGATTGGCTTACACCTGCCCACAGGTGTTTTCACAAGTGCTCTGTATTACCTATTTGGTCTCCAACATGGCCACCTCCTATACAGCAGACACACCGCAGTGCCTTAGGCCATTTGGTCCCCGCACTCCCAGTTCCCAGACTCTGCATTACCTGTGCCACTGATCACGCTGCGTCCCCACACGGGCGCACAGCACCGTGAGCAACCGCACTGGCAACGGACGAACCCCAGAACCCGCAGAGGTGAGAGACCGGTTCGTGACAATATGTTTACGTGAGCGCTCCTGGATCCAGGACTCAGTCAGTCTTGGCAAGATGACCTCAGAGTATAGGGACTCTCTCCTGGATCAGGAGACCTCTCTTTTATACAGTTTGTCCAAATACAATATAATGGGGAATGTAAGCTCTTCTTTCATAGGTCAGGGGGCAAGTAATTTACAGTACATGAGGGGTCATAGGTTGGTTTGAATAAATGGGCGATGCTTTGTCCAGGGTGTACTTGCAGATGTTCGCCTCTGGGTTCCTGTCGAATATCATAAGTACAGTACAATAGCAGTTTGTGAATATTACAATTCTGCGTATATCTATACGCAGAAACATGCGATATACTGGAAATAGCCACCGGAATGTAGATCATAAAATACTGCACGTCTGAGTACCAAACACTAAACCCTAATACTGCCCCATCCCCTCACACCATGTAGAGCTGAATAGCTCTGTTGCTTTACCTTTAAAGTGTATGTAAGTCGCTGACAATGTATATGGAGACTATGTGTAAATTACGCACTTTATGAATAAGATAATATCTATGTCTTTGTGGCTTTTCTGTGCGAATGCATATGCTACCGTATATACTCTTGCCATGCATTAATACGCAAGGCGCGTGATCCTGTGTACGTAACTTGCGTGTATGCGTACACATGGCGGTAACGCACATGAACAGAGGCCACTCTGTTTGGAGTTTGTATGTTGTGTGTATGTAATATTTTTTACTCTGACATCGGGCAAATAAAAGGTGCAGCATTATAGGAAGTAAGACCCTGGTCTTATGAAGAGTGAAAGTTATCTGACAGCATCTTGAATAAGCTGGCCAGTATCTTCAACTTACAGACAATTAAAGGGTCATCTGTATGCCTGGAAGCAACAACCACATGAGTCCTTACGAGAGTTCGCACTGGGGCTACAAGAAGACATGCGGGCGATACAAGCCAGAGATCCAAAAGAGACTGAGGATGCGGATGAGACCATGATAAACTTGTTTATAGAAGGAGATAGTGGGGCAGCAACCAAAGCTCAGTTGTGGATATGGAGGCGTCAGAACCCTGTCTGCACTTTTTCAGAGTTCAAGGAGGCGATGATGGACATCTTAGGCCTTAATCAAAATACAGATGTCGAGTATGTCGGAGCCACTCGAGAGTGGAATGCACGGAGACTCACAACTAAGTCTGATGGCCGAATCTTTTTTCTCAAGAGGAACTGCTGTGCAACAGTTACAAGTTGGTCAAGACCAAGTGGGGGCGCTCACCAGTGCCGTCCACGAGTTGATGAAAGAGCTAAAAGAAATACGTCTGAAACAGGCTCAAGCTAAACGCAAGGGATGGCGCTGGGATCAAGGCAGAAAAGGACAACAGCGGTGGGATGTGCCACGTGAATCGGGGCGATGCCCCACGGATCAAAATTGATGCCCCAGGAAGACATATATGCAGGCGATGCAAACAGAGTGAGCACATTGAGAGGCAGTGTCCCAATGAGTCTTTAAACAACCCGACCCTGATGCGAGGGACTGACCCTCGAGAGTAGAGGCATCAGTATGTCCATCGAAGCTGGGGTGGTGGCCTCGATATGTCGGAGAGTGCCCTCACCTTAAGATTCAAGTTAACGGGGTGGGGGTATCTGCTCTTATGGACACAGGCTCACAAGTGACGACGATCCAACTTGCAGAGTTTCAGAGACACTGGGACGAATCCAAGATAGTAAGCCCACCAAATACCTGGTTACACCTATTGGCCAGTAATGGACAGCAAATCAAGTTCCGCAGCTATTGGGAGGCTGACCTTACTATCGGCAAGGCTAACATGGAGCAGGAAGGGTGTCTGGTCACTACGTACAACAAATATTTACCTCCGGTCATCTTAGGGATGAACGTCTTAAAGAACTGCCCGGATGTATAGGTGGAGGCTCTTAAGTTGGAAATGCAGTCTGTGGCCCCAATGGAGCAGAAGACTCTACAGCAGACAGGTTGCTGGAGGGGCAAAAGAGATTCACCATACAAAGGGAGAAGTTGGAAAGGCGAGGATCACCAATCGTCAACACATCATCCTGCGACCAAATTCTGAGCATGTAGTGTGGTGCAAGGCCTGGATCGGTCCTCGGGGGCGGGATTATGAGGCAATCCTGGAACCCTGCGACTTCAATGACCAGCAACCGTTCACGGTGGCACGAATGCTGGCTAAAGTGACACGTGGGAGAGTACCTGTCCGGATATTAAACCCACACACAGTAGCTATCCATGGGAATATCTATCAGGATTGGCTACTTCACATAACTGTCTATGACATCAGACTCCACAAGAATATTTCTGCCATCGTCACTGGTCCTGCCCACTATTATATAACTTTTGTCTTTCAGTTCAGAAATTCTCTCTAGAACGTTTCATTCGTTCAATTCTATTCTCAGTAGAATGGGTTATGGGTCTATTTCAGACCTGACCGCAAAGGCAAAATCTTCCTCTAATGGGCAAAACCATGTGCACTGCGGGGGGGGGGGGGGGGGGGGGGGGGGGCAGATATAACATGTACAGAGAGAGTTAGATTTGGGCGGGTTATATTGTTCTGTGCAGGGCAAACACAGGCTGCATTATTTTGACACTGCAAGTTAGATTTCAGTTTGAACACACCCCACCCAAATCTAACTCTCTCTGCACATATTACATCTGCCCCCCTG